>NC_051426.1:4924023-4929023 GCF_015228065.2 Penaeus monodon | reverse complement strand
AGGTCTCATCCAGCAAGGTAATGAACTAACCGAACCGAGGCCAATTATTACCCTCATTAGAGCGATTATGCTCAATTACTGAAGTCATATATAATATTTCCTCTGGCCAGCCTCTTCCTGATTACACCATCTAGAAGGCTCTAATTAAAAAAAAAAGAAATATTGGATCGTTATTGGAGGTTTTACCAGCTCGATAACTGGATAACTTTAATCATGGACTGATCCCTCACTGACTGATAATTACTTAAACTAATTGATAATTGGTTCCTTCCTGCCAATCCTTAATTGAATCATTTCTTGACTCCTCCCACCCTGATCATTCTCGAAGAATGATTGGTCAAATTTTCCCGGCACCTCCCACCCTGATCCTTCCCGAAGAGTGATTGGTTAACACCCACCTCGGCTCTTTGCCCTGATTGGCCAAGATTCGCGCGCGTTTCACCGGACTGTGGAAGGTTTCTTGCTTGCGTCTGAGGGCGTCGCTCTGCGCCTCTGTGCAGCCCTCCTTTTTGTTGATTTCCTCTTTCTCCTCTCCTTTTCTTTCCTCCTTCCTTTCTTCCTTTTCCCTCTCCTCTTGCCCTTCCCTCTTTCGTTTCTCCTCTCGGTCCTTCTCAGCCCTTTTCTTCTTCTTCAGCGGGGATTTGAGGAAGAACCTGAACGGGGACTTGGAAGGACTCCCCCTCTCCTCTTGCGCCTTCGCCCTCTTCTGCGCCCGCCGGAGGACCCTGACGGGCGCTCTCAGGAGGGAGTCCTCGACGCTGAAGGTCTTCGGCTCCAGCAGGAGGGCGGCCTCCTCGGGATGATGAATAACTGCTTCCTGGATTATCTGCTCCACTCTAGCGTGCTGGAGAAGCTGCTCTACCGCCGGCCGCTGTTCTGGTTGTGGATGCTGCTGAGGTTGTTCCACTACAGGGTGCTCGATAAACTGCTCCACTTGATGGTTCACCTGGGTGTCCACTTGTGAACTCTGCATTTGCTCCATTTGATGGTTCACCTGGGTATCCACATGTGAACTCTGCATTTGCTCCACCTGCGGCTGCGAGATCTGTTCCATATGTGGATGCTGGGCAACTTGTTCGAATTTTGGGCGGTGGGAAACCTGTTCTGTTTCCTGTTGCTGGATTTGTTTTGCAAATGAATGCTCAACAGATTGTTCCGTATTCTGAAGTTCATCATTTTGTTCTTCTTGTGAACACTGGATAATCAGTTCTACCTGTGGGCACTGGGTATCTTGTGCCACTTGCTCGTGCTGACTGTCCTGCCCTAGATGGAGGATATCAATCACTTGCTCAACTTGTGACTGATAATCAATTTGTTCCACCTGAGGGTGTTGTAAAGCATGCTTCTCCTGCGAAGGGTGGATTACATGGTGATCCTCTACATGTGGCTGTAGCATAGCCTGATCTACTTGTAGAAGCTGGACATCTGGTTCCACCTGTTCATGCAGAACGCTCTCATCCACTTGGGTTCCCTGGCTTATTTGTTCCCCCTCCACTTGATGGGTAAATTGTTTCACATCTGAGCACTGGATACCTTCATCCACTTGTGGTAATTGACAAATTTGTTCTGCTTCGGGCTTTTGCATGTTTTGACTGCATGTTGAGTTACGGGCGGCTTCATCTCGGCTAGACTCTGTTTTCACACTGTCAGTAGCAGTTTTATTCATTTCATTCATCTCCAGATTCCGGCGGTTCATCTCTTGTTCCATACTGTGAGAATCTTCCAGGACCAGAATCTCCTCCACTCGTAGGATCTCTTGTTCCTGCATGAGATCCAGCTTTATCACATGGCCCTTGATCTGGTGGCTCACGTCCCTCTGCTCCAGGGTCATGCTGCATCGCCCTTGGCTTTGGAAGTTCCCCTTCTGGAGAATCTGGAGCTCAGGACCCTCTCTGGATAGACTCGTATGGTCGAGGGCTTCCGTCTCCTTGCGTTGCCTCGGGTGTCCAGGAAGTGCTTCCTTCTCCTGGATCCCAAAATGAAAACCCTGATCAGCTTCATCTTGGATTGGGATTTTGAGATTGTGGTTGACGTCAGAGTGACTCTGCTCGTCCACACTGGACTCCCAAGAGACCAACCTTTTGGTCTGACCTTCCTCCTCGAAATCCGGGTCATCGCACACGAGGCAGACCTTTCTCTTCTTGGGGGACTTCGGGAGAATCTGGGTGGAGGCCACGCTCTCCTGTTCCCCGTCTTCGCTAATGTCCTTCAGTGAGGAGCAGAAGCCATTAGCATGCTTTATGGGCGAGGATTCGGGTGTCCAAGCCGCGGATCCTCTCCTGAAGAGCAAGGGCGAGGCACTCAAGGACCCATAGCTGATGTAGGTCATCGGGGCGTCCACGGCCACGGACGACCTCCGCGGAGCTGGCTTGGCCCTCTCGCCTCTGCCCAGCACGAAGAACTCGGCTATAGGATCGCGAAGGCTCTTCAGGGACTTCTTCAGGCGGACCCTCATGGAGCGAGACCTCTTGGGCGCCTTGGCCTGGCCCCCAGCGACCATGCCGCTCAACGCCTCCGCCTCCTCGCCAATTTCGTCCACGCCCTCCAGGATCTCCTCTTCGTCGTCCTCGTCTTCGTCCTCTTCCCCATCTCGGCCGAGGCGGTACCTCGCAGCAGCGGAGAACTTGGCCTTCGAGCGCATGATGGTGGCATAGACGAGGCTTCGGGCATACTGCTCGGCCTGGCTGAGGTACCTCCCAGGCATCTCGCTGCCGCCGCCGCCCTCGCTGCTTCGTCTCCCTCTGCGCAGGCCCAGGGACCTCCTCAGGGGAGACCAGTCCACTCGCCAGGGCATCCTCATTGCGGCACGCAGGCTCTGAATACAAGCTTGGGCAACGTTTGTGACTGCCAAGAATGGCGGGAAGTTTCTAAGAAGTATTACCTATATGTATCTTTCCCTCCGTCTGAGTGAATTCTGTCTTCCTGGAACAGCTGGGAGTTTCTTCAGGGCACAGTGAACAAACGGAATTCGATTTTGAGAACATATATCAATAGTGAATTACATTCTCACTAATGGCCTTCTTCAGTTGTATAAATTCCGTTCAAACAGAGCTATTCCTGAGGCAGCAAGGCCACCGATTCCTTCCGAAATAAGATCATGAGGCAGCAACCAGATCAGGTGGGGAGACAGGCGACTCCTGTGTGGTTAGTTACCAAGAGTTCCACCTACGGACAGATGGCAATCAAGGCTTCTTCCAAAGAGAACAGCTGTTTCGAAGAAGAGCAAATCAAAACTACAGCAAATAAGAAGTGAAATGTCGTCGTCCTTAGAAATCTTCGTTTCCGGATCCTCCCAAACTCTCCAAGATTCTTCCTCCTGACGAACTTGTCCTTCTCACCTTGAAGTTACGCCGACTTCAAAAGTGGACACAGCAACTAAAAAAAGCCAACTGGATTCTATAGTCACTATAGCAGTTAGTATAGAGACCAAGATCCACTGACCCGCAAAAAAGGATTCAGTGATAAACTTAGGACAAAGAGAAGTGCCTTTGAAGAACTGATAACTTTGAGGCTGTAAATGCGATGACCTGTGCTGGGAACCTCTGGAACTATCTCTCCACCCGAAAGAAATTTTCCAGAGGTTGCAGGTTGCTACAAGCTGCGGGGGATATTCTGCCCCTTCTGGGAAATTCGGCTTCTTGAAAAAGCTCTGTGACGATAGAGGCTGCCTCGCGTCAGTCTCTGGATGTGTCCTCCATAACTTGGGGGGGGGGGGGGGGGGTGAGGGATGATCAGAGAGAGAAAGGACTGGAAAGGTAACCCTCGAGCTTCCTCCCCTGTCTATGTGTTGAATAATCCCCCGGGTGTCCTACGGGATACCTCGCCGCCTCCCGCACAGGGCTGCCCGACCTCCTCCATCCAGCCTGCAGCAGAAGTGCAGGAGAGAGGGAGAAAAAAACGACCTCACGCTAAGCGGCCTCCTCCGAGGTCCTCTCCTGAGAACCCTCGGCTGCGGGAGGTAATGGCCGGTCGATACGGCGGTCACGGAGGGCGGGCGATCGGCCGGATTAGAGGAACGTGAATTTCCCTCCAGGTTCTGGCACTCGCTCGGCGTGATCGTCTGTCCAGGCCTTCCCGCTCGGACTTTTCCTCCGCCTGTTCCTTTGTGCAAGTCCTTCCCGGGTCCTGCGAGAGGTATTGTCTTTGTCTTGTCGCGTATCACGTTTCTTATTCTTTTCTTTTCAGTACAGAAATTGATGTCTGCCTTGGGTGTGCACAGACTTCAAATCATCCATCTGCTATCCTCGTATTTTCGCAACTTTCCTTTCAAGCGAAAACTACAGTTCTCGTTTTCACACTATTTTCAGCGAACTCGCAAAAAAAGTTTTTTTTTTTCTCAGTAAAAGGATTTCTTTGTCTCCAACGAAATTTTCACGAGAAAACAAGAGAGAGAAACTTCCTCTCTGACCTGCAGCGTTCGGAAAAACTCGGGAATCGAAGACACGCGATTCCCCGAAATCCTTCTCCGAGACCCGCGATTCACGAAACAAATGGCCGAGGCAACAACGGAGCAGTTCGGCGCACCTCCTCACTCGGCGATGGCTCGTGACCAACTGACTGCGTCTTGGAAATGGCCGCGAGGCGCTGTGGGTCAAACTTTTTTCTTCCCCTTTCTTTTTTTCTCTTTCTTTTCAGTCTGTTCATTACGCCTGCCTTATTTAACGAAGCAAGGTCGTTCATCATCTGGCAATCTCGCCACCGCAAAGGGAGGGATTAAGACGTCCGTTGTGGGACATCAAAAGAGGAATGGGAAATACATCGGAATTATATCAAACAAAAAAGTAAAATATTTTCAAAAATGGAGAGCTTGCATGCAAAACGGGAATTTGGTTGCTGAGCCCAAAATCACTCTCCCTGCGTCTTTTGTGCCCTAGTTCATTACGGACGTACAGTGCCCGTTTTTTCTAGGTCCAAAATGATACACAAAAGTAAAGAAATTTCTAGATAAATCATGAAATAATGAGGAAAGAAAAAATGTCAGACAATTTATAGCTAAGCTC
>NC_051426.1:4891523-4919023 GCF_015228065.2 Penaeus monodon | reverse complement strand
AGTGTAGAAGAACAAAGGAAGAATAAAATAAAAACATGAAGAACAGGACAAAGATGAAAATGAGAGATGAAAAAGAGATGGAAGAGGAGAAAGAAGGGGGAAGGAAATAAGAGAGGAGGAAGAGGAGAAAGAGATAAAAAGGAGAGGAAGAAGGGAAAGACACGAAGAGAAGAGGGAGAGGGGAAGATAAAAAGAGGAGGAAGAAAGGAAAGAGAAGAGACGAGGGGATAAAGAGGGGAGGAGCAGGACAGGTGACGACAGCGAAGAGCTGAAGCGGCAGAGGCGACGATGACAAGGCAATAACGTCGCTCGTGTACATTCCGATGGCGTGCGAAGAACGGGGGAGGAGGGGACGGGGGGGGGGGAGGAAAGGGTTCGCGAATCTGTCGTCGCTGGAGAGGGAAAGGGAGGGAGGGAGGGAGAGAGAGGGGGAGAGAGAGAGAGAGAGAGAGAGAGAGAGAGAGAGAGAGAGAGAGAGAGAGAGAGAGAGAGAGAGAGAGAGAGAGAGAGAGAGAGAGAGAGAGAGAGAGAGAGAGAGAGAGAGAGAGAGAGAGAGAGAGAGAGAGAGAGAGAGAGAGAGAGAGAGAGAGAGAGAGAGAGAGAGAGAGAGAGAGAGAGAGAGAAACAGATAGAGACAGAGACAGCCAGAGAATCGATCGCCTTCTCGAAGTGCGTGACCCAAGCTGACCTCGCTCCCCCTTCCCTTCCGTCGGCACAGGTCAATTAGCCGACCTTCTCGTAAGGTCTTTTCACGCGCGCTCCGAGGAAAGGCTACAATTGAGAAAACGTCATCAGAAGCGATGCCAATTGCAGTGATAGCGGCATTAGTGGGTTACTCACGAGGGGAATAAGAAAGATGATGTTAATGACGCTGAACATAGGTAAGAAAAACGAATTAAGATGATGATAAACCAACCAGGAAAAGGGCGAGTCAAACAAAGCGCAAACTTTCTTTCTCCGATTAGATACCGAGGACGGCAAAGCTGACGATGATGGCGATGACGATGACGATGAAAATGACGATGGCGATGACAATGACTGATGACGATGATGATATTAATGGTGATCCGACACGAGACGAGCAAGAGCATGAATCAACAGCAGCAGCCCCGCCGCGCCCTCCCTTCGCGCCCCGTCAAGCAACGCCAATAAAAGCAGCCATAAAAAAGCCAATGCGCCCGACATAACTCCCGGCAGCGAGCACGATCAGCTGGCAAGTCGTCTTCCCCGACCCAACGACCCAACGACCTGCAAGCGCACTGCATGCCTCGACTGACGCAAAGGAGTCCAACGGAAAAGTGACAATGCCATGAATTACGACCTTCCTTCACGACCTCCCATCGCGACCTTCCTTCACGACCTCCCATCGCGACTTTCCTTCACGACCTCCCTTCGCGACCTTCCTTCATGACCTTCCTTCACGACCTTCCTTCACGACCTCCCATCGCGACCTTCCTTCCTGACCTCCCTTCGCGACCTTCCTTCACGACCTCCCATCGCGACCTTCCTTCCTGACCTCCCTTCGCGACCTTCCTTCACGACCTCCCATCGCGACCTTCCTTCCTGACCTCCCTTCGCGACCTTCCTTCACGACCTCCCTTCGCGACCTTCCTTCACGACCTCCCATCGCGACCTTCCTTCCTGACCTCCCTTCGCGACCTTCTTTCACGACCTCCCATCGCGACCTTCCTTCCTGACCTCCCTTCGCGACCTTCCTTCACGACCTCCCATCGCGACCTTCCTTCCTGACCTCCCATCGCGACCTTCCTTCACGACCTCCCTTCGCGACCTTCCTTCACGACCTCCCATCGCGACTTTCCTTCCTGACCTCCCATCGCGACCTTCCTTCACGACCTCCCTTCGCGACCTTCCTTTATGACCTTCCTTCACGGCTTTCCTTCACGACCTTCCTTCACGACCTCCCTTCGCGACCTTCCTTCACGACCTCCCATCGCGACCTTCCTTCCTGACCTCCCTTCGCGACCTTCCTTCACGACCTCCCTTCGCGACCTTGAACCCCGGAAGGTCGTGCGCGCCAGGACCCCGACGCGCACGACAGGAGATTATCATATATCATCCAAGCCATAAATCGCGGACATCAAAGCTTGAAGATTTTAAAAAATAATAATAAAAAAGGAAAAACGAAAGAAAAAAACTAACCAGGACCCGACCCCCTAGAGTGAATAAACAAACAGCGTTCATTCCGTAGCGTAGATCCAAATAGGTGACGCGGGAACCGATCTGGAATTATTAACGAAATAAATCCCAGATACGCGCTTGATCCCAAATCCCTGGCTTTCCGGGGATTAACTCGCTTTTCTGATATAAGGTCGGGATACCACTACGGAGGGAAGGACGGAGCGAAGGAAGGACGGAGGGAAGTAAGGAAAGAGGGAAGGGAGGAGGGAAGGAGGAAAGAAGGAAGAAGGGAGGGAAGGAGGGAGGGAGGGAAGGAGAGAAACAAAAAGAGAGAGAGAAGAGGAATGAAGAGAGGACAGAGAGAGAGAGAGAGAGAGAGAGAGAGAGAGAGAGAGGAGAGAGAGAGGAGAGAGAGAGAGAGAGGGAGAGAGAGAGAGAGAGAGAGAGAGAGACAAAGACGTATCATAATGCGTGACTCGTGGAGTTTCATCCTTTTATTACTGCTGTGATTATGGCCGCTCGGGGAGAGGAGGGGGGAGGGGGAGGAGGAGGAGGAGGAAGGAGGAGGAGGAAGGAGGAGGAGGAGGGGAAGGAAGGAGGAGGAGGAGGAGGATGGAAGGAGGAGGAGGAGGAGGAGGAGGAGGAGGAGGAGGAGGAGGAGGAGGAGGAGGAGGAGGAGGAGGAGGAGGAGGGGGATGGGGAGGAGGAGGGGAGAGGGGGACGAGAAAAAACCGAAGACGAAGAAAAACATAATAATAATAAAGAGGAAAAGAAAGCAAAGACAAAAGAAATGCAGAAGCCGCCCAACCCAAGGCCCGCGAAGACTGTCCACCTGGCACCGAGGCCGCGGCGAGGCTGAGGCGACGTCCCGGCGAGGTCGACCTCCAACGATGCCATTCACGACCGATTATCGCCCCCCTCCCCCCCTCATTTTCCTCTTTGGGGAGTATTTCTAGAATGCGTGAGGAGGGAGAGGGAGAGGAAGGAGAGAGGGAGAGGGAGAGGAAGGAGAGAAGGAGAGGGAGAGGGAGAGGAAGGAGAGAGGGAGAGGAAGGAGAGAGGGAGAGGGAGAGGGAGAGGAAGGAGAGAGGGAGAGGGAGGAGAGAGGGAGAGAAAAGGAGAGGGAGAGGGAGAGAAAAGGAGAGGGAGAGGGAGGAGAGAGGAAGGAGAGAGGGAGAGAAAGGGAGATTGAAAGAGAGAGAGAGAGATTGGAAGAGGAGAAGGGCGAGAAAGGAATAACAAGAGGAGCATGTAATAAAAAAAAAGAGTTGAAACAAAAAAGAGAAAGGGGAAATAACGTGTTAACACGGTGAATACTGGACAGGAGAGAAAAAACAGAAGAAAAAAAAGAATGGTAGAATGCACCCGTTTCCCTTCTGATCGACCCCCGCGCGAAGCTGTGGTCGAATACACCTTCACATGCGACGATACACGTTGTCATGAGAAGCGGCGGAAAGTGTGTGGGGGGGGTGAACACTAGTAAACATGCACTCTCTTATTCTCTCTCTCTCTCTCTCTCTCTCTCTCTCTCTCTCTCTCTCTCTCTCTCTCTCTCTCTCTCTCTCTCTCTCTCTCTCTCTCTCTCTCTCTCTCTCTCTCTCTCTCTCTCTCTCTCTCTCTCTCTCTCTCTCTCTCTCTCTCCCTATAAGATGTGGATAATTCTATTTCTGTTACAGTAGAGCAATATAAGATGTGGATAATTCTATTTCTGTTACAGGATGTGGATAATTCTATTTCTGTTACCAGTGGACCACGTGGCTGTTTCCACGTGGATCCAAATGTCCCAAATAAGAACCACCCGCTCAGTGAGGGCGGAGGTCACATTTTATATCTGACCTCGTTTGACCGGGAGTTCGTGCTAAGCTACCACCGCACTAAGGTCAGCTCCGCCCTCTCTCCGGGCAGCTGACCGTGACCTCTGCGCGGCCCGATTATAACTAGACATGTCTTGTGTGTTTTATACTGCGTGGTATCAACTCTCAGAAATAAAGAGTCAAGCCGTTAACAAGTATCAATACCCCTGCAAGCCAATGTAATTGGGTTCTATACCCGTTATACTCCCTCTCTCTCTCTCTCTCCCTCTCTCTCTCTCTCTCCTCTCTCCTCTCTCTCCTCCTCTCTCTCTCTCTCTCTCCTCTCTCTCTCTCTCTCCCTCTCTCTCTCTCTCCCTCTCTCTCTCTCTCTCCCTCTCTCTCTCTCTCTCCTCTCTCTCTCTCTCTCTCCCTCTCTTCTCTTCTCTCCCTCCCTCTCTCTCTCCTCTCCTCCCTCTCTCTCTCCCTCTCTCTCTCTCCCTCTCTCTCCTCTCTCTCTTCTCTCTCTCTCTCTCCCTCTCTCTCCCTCTCTCTCCCTTCTCTCTCCCTCTCTTTTTCCCTCTCTTCTCTCTCTCACCCTTTCCCTCTCTCTCTCTCCCTTTCCCTCTTTCTCTTTCTCTTTTTCTCTCCTTTTCTTTCCTTTCTCTTTCTTTCCCTTTCAATCTTTCCCGCTCTCTCGGTCTCCATTTCTCTTTCCCTCTCCCTTTATCTCTGCCTCTCCTTCTCCATTTCACTCTACCTCTCCCTCAACTTTTCACTCTACCTCTCCCTTCCTCCTCTCTCTCGCTCTCTCTCTCTCTCACTCTCACTATCACTCTCACTATCACTCTCACTATCACTCTCACTCTCACTCTCTACCACTCTCTCTCTCCCTCTCTCTTTCTTTCTCTTTACCTCTCCCTTTCTTTCTCTCTACCTCTCCCTTTCTTTCTCTCTACCTCTCCCTCTCCCTTGCTCTCTACCTCTCCCTTTCCTTTTATCTCTCCTCTCTTTCTCTCTACCTCTCCTTCCCCTTTCTCTCTACTTCTCCTTTCGCTTTCTCTCTAATTCTCTCTCTCCCTTTCTCTCTACCTCTCCCTCTCCCTTCCTCTTCCTTTCTACCTCTCCCTCTCCCTTCCTCTCTACCTCCCTCTTCCTTTCTCTCTACCTCCCTCTTCCTTTCTCTCTACCTCTCCCTCCCCCTTTCCCTTTCTGTCTACATCTCCCTCTTTCTTTCTCTCCCTCTCCCTCCCCCACCCCCGGTCTCTCTCTGCCTTTTCTCTTTCCCTTTTCTCTCTTTCTCTCTCTTCCCTCTCTCCCTCCCTCCCTCCATAACCCCTATTCGAACCTCATGCACGACCTCGGCCAAAAAATATCCAAATATTCCATTATTCATCAAAAGTTTTTCCAATGAACCACAATGATCGAAATCAGTTTGAAGTCTAAACAAGAGCAGTGAAACGAAACACACCCGTCGAGTTGGAATATTCATCACATAATGCATTTTAACAACCCACAACACAAAGAACAATAATTAAAAATCCAGTACATTTCCATTAACTGCTGATCATTCCATTGTAAAAAGAATCCTTCACTAACAAGTAATTACACAGCATCACGCAAAACGTGGTTGCATAATCATCGATATACTGCAAAGCTGCCACGCAAACCCACTTAAAAAAGCGAATCTCAGGAAAAAAATAATAAAAAATAAATAATGTAAATAAAACAATACACCAATATAAAAAAAAATAAAATCAAGACAAAAAATGATTAACAACAGATACGCTGGCTAAACTTTCTTAACATAGGCTATATAATGCTGCTGTAAATTTTATGGTTTGCAGCTGAGTGCTCAATGACCGGGGATTTCGTGCGCTCATGCGGCGGAATGTTTGCACCGGGTGGAGCTATTCAAATGTGGATGGCGATCCGTAGAGTTTTGCGTCACTTTCTTCTTCTTTTTTTTTTTTTTTTTTTTTTTGGGGGGGGGGGTGTCGATCCTTACTATTTTTTCTATCATTATGATCATTAATTCTATAACAAAAATAAAAAATAGTTTTATTATCATCACTGCCATTATTATTATGACTGATGTACTGTCATTATCATAATGTCAAATCTTCCTCTTATGATCATTGTTGTTAATATAATTCTTTTTATCATTACTCATTATTATTACTGTTATCATTATTACTATTTCCTTAGAAACCTCATAGGAAGCGCACACGCACGCACGCACACACACACACACACACACACACACACACACACACACACACACACACACACAAACATGCACACACACACACACACACATACACACACACACACACACACACACACACACACACACACACACACACACATGCGTGCAAGCACGCATGCACGCACAAACAAATGTACATACACACATGGAAACACACACACGGAAACACACATGAAAACACACACACACACACACACACACACATTAACATAGACCAACATGCATACATACATAAGCACACACACACATTAACATAGATGCATGCACACGAGCACACACACACACACACATATATTACATGCACACACTCTTGCACTCACACATGCATGTATACACATGCACACACTCTCGCACATACATACACACACATGTGCATGCACAAGCAGGCACACACATATATATTTCCTGATTTATATCTAGATTAAATCATTATTTGATATCACTGTCATCATTATTATCAACATTAATGTAATTCAGTATTTTTATTATAACTATCATCACTGTTACCATTATTATCAACATCACAGTACTGTTTTTTTTTTTTTTTTTTTTTTCTTTTTTTTTTTTTTTTGATTACTTCGTGATAACTGGATACAATTGCAAAGAAAAAGAACATCATATAACAACACATCTCCCCATAAACAATAAGTAACTTTTCTGAGTCACATGATAATACTAATAAAGAATTATACAAACAATCTGGATGCCAGAAGATGATGCAGTAGTTTACATAAATGATGAATGAAGTGTAAGGTTATGGATGGTAAATACATTAGATGTGGGCATTTGGCAATGTTGCATAGATAAATGTATAATATTATAAGACACAAGAAATAAGAGAAAATAGGAAATGGCAATAAAAATTCCATCAAGCATGAGAAGAATGGACCAGAAACAGACCCAAGTTCTGATACTCACTTGTCGAGGGTCTCATTCTGCAGGGCTCGCAGCTTCTCGATGACTGGCTGCACTCCCAGCATGAGAAATTCATACCGGAGGTGCAATCTGAACTCCAGAGAGTCTTCTCCTGGACCCCATCGGATTATGGCATTGATGAAGGACATAATTGCAATTTTTAGCGATAATTCATCGGCAAAGTTTCCCCAAGAACGGTCCAGGTCAACAATTAAGGTCTGAAAATGTGGGAAAAAATGGTTAGTGTTATTGTACTATGAAGTTGGTGCTAAATAATTGAAGAGTAAATTCAATTATAGTTATAGGATGACTAAACATCAAGTGTTTACTCATAAATATTAATTGAAGAGTACCTTCCACTAATAAATTTAAAAGAGCATTTGCAGTCACAACATGAATAGGCAACAGCCATACCTGGAACCGCGTCCTCTCGCCAGCAAACTTCTGGAAATGCAGCATTGACTCTAGGACTTTCTTGTGACCACCAGGAAGTAGGCACACACCTCCTAGGATCTCAAGCACCATCGTCTTCGTGCGGAAGTTCTCTGTTGTCAAGCTTTGTGAAATAACATTCATGCATGTTGGATGTGCAAGGATGTGCTTTCGACCATTCTGAAAGATGTGGTGGGAAAGGTTAGGAAATGGTTCTGATTTTTGGTCTCTCTTTTTCTCTCTCTCTATTAGTTAAGAAGCTATTTTTCATGAATGGACCTTTTTTCTAAATTCAATAATCTATGTACAGCCACAGCAGATATCACTGGATAATGAAGGCCCTCTCCTTCCCATCCTACCCCACCCTAAACACACATATATACATGTGTTTATATATACTTATAAATATATAAATACATATATGCATACATACATGCATCCATACATGTATATATACATATATGTATATATATATATATATATATATATATATATATATATATATATATATATATATATATATATATATATATATATGTATATATTACATATATTCATGTATATATGTAATATATACGTGTATATATTACATATATACATATACATATGTTCATACATATATAAATATATATAAATATATACACATACACATATATATATATAAAATATATACATATATTTACATATATAACATATACATTATATATTTATGTATATATACATATACATTTTATATACATATATACTAACATATAACATATATATAAAACCATATATATATACATCCATATATACATATATATATACATATATATATACATATACATATATATATACATATATATACATATACTATATATACATATATATACATATACATAATATATATATATATATATATATATATATTTACTAACAGATGAAAGTAAAGAACAAATGATTACAGCAATATAGATATTCAATAAAGGATAACATACCAATAACAAGAAAGAAATAATAACATCAACTCACTGAATTGTTCATGAGCGCCTTGACGCAGGCGATGACATTGGTGTGGATAGTGGACTGGAATGTGGTGTCCTCCATCTTGGTGAGAAACTGCAGCAGGGCCGTCAGACCACCGGCCTCCATGAACTCATTGACAAAAGTGTTGCTCTGAGTGGCCAGGGCCGTCTTGAGCCCCTCTGTGTATTTCAGCCAAGTGTGGTGCTGGTACTGGTCTGTGGGTACTGTCATCTCAGAGTACTCCTCTAGCTTGGCTATGTATGCCTCAGGACGCTCGATCTTCTGCAGGAGGAATAGAAGGGTTTGTTTAATAATAGAAGCACTCAGTATTGTTATAAGGGAATAACTACCATTGATGTTAACCCCCAATCAGACTTGAAGCAAGACTGGTGTCATACACATCTCACCTTTCAGGTGTACAAAGGAGCTCAATACTAGAAGTGAAATATTAATTTCTCAGCAACTTTTCAGAGGGGATAAGCACAGACTTCCATATATCATGACTGTGGATCTGACATGTTTGTGGGAATGACAAGTCCTGAGCGTCATTCATTCTTGGGCTTCTATGCCATGTGGAGGATTCACATAAAAAACACACCAGAGGGAAGGACGCAAACAGTTGGGACTCTTTGCTTCACTGCTTCTCTATGCCCTGAAGAAGCAATAAAGTTTACAAGACTGATATAATTGTTCTTCCTAGCTCTTTCCTTCTTTGTTTTCTTTACAGCCTGTAAGCCATGCCCTCTGATCTAGGGCTAGCATACAGATTATGACCCTATTGCCTTTATGCTAATATTGCTTCATTACTGTACTCTGTTCTTTTTTTTTTTTTTATCTAACTCTGCATGTTGCACTTTAATTATGATAAAAGATTGTTTCCTTGTTAGTGCTAATCATCTAATAATAAAGGTAATGAGAACACATAACTGAAATGAACATCACCAAAGCCTAAAAGAAAATATCAATGTCCTTAAAAAAAAAAAAATATATATATATATATATATATACTTTTATATATTATATTATATTTTTTATATATATATTAATTAAAATTATATTTCATATAGGCTATATTTATAATATAAATTTTATTGTTTAAAATAATAAATATATATTTATAATATTTATATAAAAATTTTTAATTTTTTTAAACATTTTTAAATTTTTATTTTTTAAATTATAATTTAAAAATTTAATTTATTTTATAAATAATATATATTATAATATAATTTAATAATATTTTTAAAAAATTAATAAAAAAAACAAAAAAAAAAGGAAAAAAAAAAAATTTTTTAAAAAAAAAAAAAAACCTTTTTTTTTTAAAAAAAATAAAAAAAAAAAATTTTTTTTAATAAAAAAAAAAAAAAAAAAAAAAAAAAAAAAAAATATAAAAAAAATTAAAAAAAAAAAAAGGGGAAAAAAAAAAAAAACCCCCCCAAAAAAATTAAAAAAAAATTTAAAGGAGAAAAAAAAAAAATAAAAAAAAAACAAAAAAAAAAAAAAAAATTTGGGGAAAAATTTATAATTATTAAATTAAATAAATAAAAAAATTTTTAAAAATAAAAAATTTTAAATATATAAAAAAATTTAAAATTTATAAAATTTTTTTAAATTTTAAAAATATTTTTTTAAAAAATTTTTCCCCCTATTATATTATAAAAAAAAATTTTATAAAAATTAAACCCCCCCCAAATTAAAAATATAAAAAAATTTATTTATTTTAAAAATTTAATTTATTTTAAATTTAAAAATTTTTTTTTTAAAAATTTTAATATTTTTATTTAAATTTATAAATATTATTTTAAAAAATTTTAAATAAAAATATAATATATAAATTAAAAAATTTATATTATATAATAATTTTTTTTAAAAAATTTTTAAATATATATTTTTATATATATATAAAATAAAAAATTATTAAAATTTTTTAAAATTTATAAAAAAAAAATTATATAAAAATAAAACCCTATATATATAATATATATATCCTATATATATACATATATATAAAATATATATATAAAAATTTTTTAAAAATATATATTACAATATATATTTAAATATTTTTAATATAATTTTAAATAAAATATAATAAATTTTTTTAAAAATAAAATATAATAATATATAATATATATATATATATATAAATATAAAATTAATATATATATAATATAAATTTTTTATATACAATATATTAATTATAAAATTTAATAAAATTATTTTATTTTTAATATATATTATAATATTAATTAAAATATTATAATATAATATTTTATATTTTTTTTTTATATATTATAATAATAATATAAAATATTAAAAAATATATATATTTTATATATATATTTTTAATATAAAAAAATATTAATTTATATATAAAATTTTAAATATATAAATTATATAATATAAATTTTTATATACATATAAAAATATATTATATTATTAAAATAATAATAATATTTAATATAATAATTTAATATATATTTTTAAACATAATTTTCTATTTAAATAATTTAATTTAAAATTAATTTTTTATAATATATATATAATATATAAAAATTTATAAAATATAAAAAAAATTATATAAAAAATTATAAAATATATAAAATATTTTTAAAAAATTATTTTATTATAAATATATTTTAAAAATTTATATTTATTTTTTAAAATAAATTTTAAAAAAATATATAATTATATATTTTTTTTTATATATTTTAAAATTATATTTATTATTATATAAAATATTTTTTTATTATTAAAAAAATTTTTATTTATTCTTATAAATATATATTTTATATGTTTTTAAATTTTTTAATATAAAAAAATTTATTAAAATTATATTTTTCAATTAAAATTAAAAATTATATAAAAAAAAAGTTATTTTTATTTTATATATAATTTTAATTAATTATTTATATATATTTTATTTATAAAATTTAAAAAAATTTTTATTTATTTTAAATTAACATAAAAATTAAAAATTAATATATATAAAAATTTTTAAAAAAAAAATTTTTTATATATATATTATAAAATTATTTTTTAAAAATTTAAAATATAAAAATAATTTTTTTAAATAATTTTTTTTTATTATATATATAAATATATATATAAATATATATATATATCAAAATTTTTAAAAAATTTTTTAAAATATAATATTTATATATAATATTTTATTTAAATATTAAAAAAAAAATTAAAAATATAATATTATATAAATTTTTTTTTAAAAAAAAAATTATTATAAAAATATAAAAATTTATATATATAATATATAACTAAAAAATTATTAATTTTTAAAAATTTAAATAATAAAATATAAAAATTTATATAAAAATACTATAAATAAATTATTTTTAAAAATAATTTTTTTTTAAATATTAAAATTATATAAAAATTTAAATTTTTTAAAAAATTTTAATTTTAAAAAAAAAAAAAAAATTTTAAAAATTTATATTTAAAATTTTTTTAAAATAATACAAAATAAAAATTTTAATAAATTATATATAATTTTTTTTTTTTCCCCATATATAATCATAAATTTTTAATATAATATAAAAATTAATATTTAAATTTTAAATTTATATAAATTTTTTTAATATAAAATTAAATAAAAAAAAAATATATATATAAAAAAAAATTTTTAAATTTTTAAAAAAAAATATATATAAAATATATATAATATATAGATCATATATATATTTATATATATATATATATATATATAAATATATTATATTATATATACTATATATATATATATCTATAATAGTATATATATATATATATATTCTATATATCTATTTATATATATATGTATGATATGTAATTATATATATAATATTATATATAATATTTATATATATATATTATATTATATATATATTATATGAATATAGGATGACAAATTTATTAACCTAAATTTTCTCATAAAACTGATCCATACATTTCTCCAAGTTCCTTAATTGTAACATACTGGTCAATGTGCTAAATAAATCTTAAATGTAAAAGTCACTGAGTAATATGCTACACCGCAGTCACACACAGCACCCCTCCACCTATAGAACAAATATTACCCCATCATCTCCTTGTCAGACACATCTAAATTTTTCCATTTATGCCATGAAAGATATTCTTAAGTTTTGTGTGTCTTGTAGTGATTTATAACTGAGTAAGATAAAACACTAAAGTATAATTTCCTGATTTCAGTCACAATTACAATATGGTGTCACTCAGCAAATATGATACTATTGTAATAATTATAACTGCCATCTCATAGCAATAACCTTCTGAAGACTCACACAGTAAACTATAAATAAAGAGCAAACAAAACTCTAACATACCATAAACTGAAAAACATACTGAAAACTAAAAATTGTAAACTATCCAATTAAGTCATAACATTTATTATCTATCACAGCTTTAAATATCAAATACTTTACAAAAGTAATGCACAAGTAAAAAGTATCCTTTATCCCTTCATACTGAGAAGGCATTACTTACATGCCACGTCTCCTGTGATCTTAGCATATTAAGTGCAATTACACAGATGGCTCAGCAAGTGCTTAGTCACCACAGAGTGACTAGTCCCTTCTACCTCACCTGTTCACTCTTTCCCGTGATTTTCAGGAATTCTTAATACTTTTTATTGCCATTAGCATTCAAACATCTGCATAATGATCATAATTTCAATAACAATAATAGCAGTTTTGACATCAATAGTACTAACAATAAATAAATAAAAATCTCAAAAATTCAAGGAATAAGGAAATCAAGTGAGGTCATGAGGCTTGTTAACCCTTCTGCAGCAGGCTATGCTTTATGTAATAAACCCATCAGGGCAGGCATTATTTAGTGAGTGGGACCACATGTGGGGAACACTGCCGATGCCTTGCCAGAGGTACGAGTATACATACATACATATCTATATAATAAATACAAAGAAAAATATGTGTTTGTATGCGTTTACATATATCTATATCCATATATACATATGTATGTATGTCACACACACCAGTATATATATGTGTGTGTGTGTGTGTGTGTGTGTGTGTGTGTGTGTAGATTTGTATCTATATATCTATCTATCTATCTATATATATATATATATTATATATATATATATATATATATATTTATATATATCTGTCTGTCTACCTACATGAGTATTTATCTCTCTATATATATACAATATATACAAATATATAAATAAATTCTATACATTCAAATATACGTACAAATCTACATATATACAAATCTATATATATATATATATTAATATATACAAATATATATATATTAATATATACAAATATATATATATTAATATATACAAATATATATATATTAATATATACAAATATATATATATATATATATATATATATATATATATATATATATAAATATATACATAAGTATATAGATATAAATATATATAAATATATAAATATATATAAATATATATATAAATAAATATAAATATATATATAAATATATATAAACATATAAATAATATATAAATATATAAACATATTTCCGTAAACTAATTGGTCACTGGTGAGAACTGCATAAAGTAATTCCTAAAAGATTTTCACTGAAATGCAGAAGGAAGCAAGCGACCTGTTTCCGCAGTCCCTCCAATGCTGATAAGAGGCGTTAGGAAGCAAGTCATTTGGGTGTTTCCTTTGTCAAATATGATTTTGAATTGTTTGTGGTATTAACAAGAAGTAATTGTCAAGGAGTGGTACTTATCTGGCACAGAAATGGTGTGCTTGTTTGAATTAATAGGCAACAGATAATTGCACAATGGTACCTAGTACAGGAAAAGGGCATTTATATCATATAATGTCCCCACCACTACAATAGAAGAGTAGTACTTATCTGGCACAGGAACAGAGTACTTATGTGGATTAACTTGTTAAATATAAAATAACTACAAGAGAACATTATCAAGAAGTGGCACAGGAACGGGGTATTTGTGTGAATTAATTGGCAAGTTTAGCTAACAAAAGAAATTATATTCATTTTCAGAATAAATGTAAATGCAACATTGCATTATCTATATATCCCAATATGTAATACTCCTCTGCTCCATGACTATAGCATTTACTGTGATGGAATAATAACAAAGCATTCACCTTATGTATGAGAATATTAGCATTTTCATACTGCTATAGACTGATATTAACCTGGCACCAAGAATTGGTACTAATTTTCCATAATGTAATCAAGGTAATCAGATTGGCAATTGTTTAAGAAATACATAACTAGCACAGGAATAGGTTACTTACAATGTACCCACAGTAATATAACTACAATAGAAGAGTAGTACTTATCTGGCAAAGGAACAGAGTACTTATGTGGATTAACTTGTTGAATATAATCTAACAAGAGAAAATTATCAAGGTATCAGGCACAGGAATGGGATACTTATGTGAATTATCTTATTGAAAACTATCTAACTACAAGAGAAAATTATCAAGGGGTACTAATCTGGCACGGAATGGGGTACTTATGTGAATTAACAGGCAACAAATATTTTCCAGAGAATGGTACTTGTACGAATATTTAGTAATACATGTAAATGTATCACTGTATCATTTATATATCACAATATGTAATAAATATCTGGTCCAGGAATATGGCTATTACCTGTGACAGGATAAAACATTTTGCTTACGTACAGCATAATAGGTATAACAAATAATAGTATTTTCATGCTGCTGTAGGCTGATCTTGACTTAGCAATGAAAATCAGTATTCATTTGCCATACCAAAAGGTAATCCAACTGACAATTGCTTAATAGGCACATGTGTCTTGTAGATTACAATGATAGGTCATGTAAATACCCTGGTCCTGTGCCATGTTTGTATCACTTAACCATAGACTGAATATCAACTATGGAGTCTATATAACAACAAAAATACCCTTCAGTCTCGATTTATCAGGAAATATGGCAAGTAAAGACTTTAGAAAATAATGAAAACTGAAAATACAACATATCCTCGTAGCATTACGAAGAAACGGCATGGGATGCTGGTATTTGGCATGAGTGATCGCGCATGCTAGGGCGATGATATAAGCCCCCGGCAGTGAGGCCCAGGCCACTATGAATACTACCCATCGGGAAAGGGTTAAATAGTACTTATCTGGCACAGGAACGGGGTACTGTGTATTAACAGGCAACAGATAATGGTACTTACCTCATAAAGCAAATGGTATTCATTTTCAGTAAAACATGCAGAAGTATCACTATTACCTATATTACAATATATAATACCCATCTGGTCCAGGGATGTCACATTAACAAGAAACAGGTAATTGTCAAGGAGTGGTACTTATCTGGCACAGAAATGGTGTGCTTGTTTGAATTAATAGGCAACAGATAATTGCAAAATGGTACCTAGTACAGGAAAAGGGCATTTATATCATATATGTCCCCACCACTACAATAGAAAAGTGGTACTTATCTGGCACAGGAACAGAGTACTTATGTGGATTAACTTGTTAAATATAAAATAACTACAAGAGAACATTATCAAGAAGTGGTACTTATCTGGCACAGGAACAGGGTATTTGTGTGAATTAATAGGTAAGTTTAGCTAACAAAAGAAATTATATTCATTTTCAGAATAAATGTATATGCAACATTGCATTATTTATATATCCCAATATGTAATACTCCTCTGCTCCATGACAGGAACAGTGTACTTATGTGGATTAACTTGTTAAATATAAAATAACTACAAGAGAACATTATCAAGAAGTGGTACTTATCTGGCACAGGAACAGGGTATTTGTGTGAATTAATAGGTAAGTTTAGCTAACAAAAGAAATGATATTCATTTTCAGAATAAATGTAAATGCAACATTGCGTTATTTATATATCCCAATATGTAATACTCCTCTGCTACATGACTATAGCATTTACTGTGATGGGATAATAACAAAGCATTCAGCTTATGTATGAATCAGATTGGCACTTGTTTAAGAAACACATACCTAGCATGGGAATAGGTTACTTACAATGTACCCACTATAATATAACTACAATAGAAGAGTAGTACTTATCTGGCACAGGAACAGAGTACTTATGTGGATTAACTTGTTGAATATAATCTAACAAGAGAAAATTATCAAGGTATCTGGCACAGGAATGGGGTACTTATGTGAATTAACAGGCAACAAATATTTTCCAGAGAATGGTACTTGTACAGAATATTTAGTAATACATGTAAATGTATCACTGTATCATTTATATATCACAATATGTAATAAATATCTGGTCCAGGAATATGGCTATTACCTGTGACAGGATAAAACATTTTGCTTACGTACAGCATAATAGGTATAACAAATAATAGTATTTTCATGCTGCTGTAGGCTGATCTTGACTTAGCAATGAAAATCAGTATTCATTTGCCATACCAAAAAGGTAATCCAACTGACAATTGCTTAATAGGCACATGTGTCTTGTAGATTACAATGATAGGTCATGTAAATACCCTGGTCCTGTGCCATGTTTGTATCACTTAACCATAGACTGAATAATCAACTATGGAGTCTATATAACAACAAAAATACCCTTCAGTCTCGATTTATCAGGAAATATGGCAAGTAAAGACTTTAGAAAATAATGAAAACTGAAAATACAACATATCCTCGTAGCATTACGAAGAAACGGCATGGGATGCTGGTATTTGGCATGAGTGGTCGCGCATGCTAGGGCGATGATATAAGCCCCCGGCAGTGAGGCCCAGGCCACTATGAATACTACCCATCGGGAAAGGGTTAAATAGTACTTATCTGGCACAGGAACGGGGTACTGTGTATTAACAGGCAACAGATAATGGTACTTACCTCATAAAGCAAATGGTATTCATTTTCAGTAAAACATGCAGAAGTATCACTATTACCTATATTACAATATGTAATACCCATCTGGTCCAGGGATGTCACATTAACAAGAAACAGGTAATTGTCAAGGAGTGGTACTTATCTGGCACAGAAATGGTGTGCTTGTTTGAATTAATAGGCAACAGATAATTGCAAAATGGTACCTAGTACAGGAAAAGGGCATTTATATCATATAATGTCCCCACCACTACAATAGAAAAGTAGTACTTATCTGGCACAGGAACAGAGTACTTATGTGGATTAACTTGTTAAATATAAAATAACTACAAGAGAACATTATCAAGAAGTGGTACTTATCTGGCACAGGAACAGGGTATTTGTGTGAATTAATAGGTAAGTTTAGCTAACAAAAGAAATTATATTCATTTTCAGAATAAATGTAAATGCAACATTGCATTATTTATATATCCCAATATGTAATACTCCTCTGCTACATGACTATAGCATTTACTGTGATGGGATAATAACAAAGCATTCAGCTTATGTATGAATCAGATTGGCACTTGTTTAAGAAACACATACCTAGCATGGTAATAGGTTACTTACAATGTACCCACTATAATATAACTACAATAGAAGAGTAGTACTTATCTGGCAAAGGAACAGAGTACTTATGTGGATTAACTTGTTGAATATAATCTAATTACAAGAGAAAATTATCAAGGTATCTGGCACAGGAATGGGGTACTTATGTGAATTAACAGGCAACAAATATTTTCCAGAGACTGGTACTTGTACAGAATATTTAGTAATACATGTAAATGTATCACTGTATCATTTATATATCACAATATGTAATAAATATCTGGTCCAGGAATATGGCTATTACCTGTGACAGGATAAAACATTTTGCTTACGTACAGCATAATAGGTATAACAAATAATAGTATTTTCATGCTGCTGTAGGCTGATCTTGACTTAGCAATGAAAATCAGTATTCATTTGCCATACCAAAAAGGTAATCCAACTGACAATTGCTTAATAGGCACATATATCTTGTAGATTACAATGGTAGGTCATGTAAATACCCTGGTCCTGTGCCATGTTTGTATCACTTAACCTTATGCCGACGGGTGGCATGAACGCACATGCCATGGCATGGTGTATGTATGGACATGCCATGTTTTTTTTGTTTTTTGTTTTTTGTTTTTTTTTTGTTACAATCACGGCAAAATATTATTTTTCTGCCACTGAAAGTGTGATTAAGTCGATTTTAACACTTTCTCATTTTTACTATGCAAAAAAAAAAAAAAAAAAAAAAAAATGCAACAAAATGACGATTTCAACTCCATGATGCCGCACACTGCTTATTTTATTCAGACTGAATAATGATCAACTATGGAGTCTATATAACAACAAAAATACCCTTCAGTCTCGATTTATCAGGAAATATGGCAAGTAGAGACTTTAGAAAATAATGAAAACTGAAAATACAACATATCCTCGTAGTATTACGAAGAAAATGCATGGGATGCTGGTATTTGGCATGAGTGGTCGCGCATGATCGGGCGATGATATAAGCCCCCGGCAGTGAGGCCCAGGCCACTTTGAATACTACCCATCAGGAAAGGGTTAAATAGTACTTATCTGGCACAGGAATGGGGTACTGTGTATTAACAGGCAACAGATAATGGTACTTACTTCATAAAGCAAATGGTATTCATTTTCAGTAAAACATGCAGAAGTATCACTATTACCTATATTACAATATGTAATACCCATCTGGTCCAGGGATGTCACATTAACAAGAAACAAGTAATTGTCAAGGAGTGGTACTTATCTGGCACAGAAATGGTGTATTTGCTTCAATTAATAGGCAACAGATTACTGCAAAATGGTACCTAGTACAGGAAAAGGGCATTTATATCATATAATGTCCCCACCACTACAATAGAAGAATAGTACTTATCTGGCACAGGAAAAGAGTACTTATGTGGATTAACTTGTTAAATATAATCTAACTACAAGAGAACATTATCAAGTAGTGGTACTTATCTGGCACAGGAACGGGGTATTTGTGTGACTTAATAGGCAAGTTTAGCTTACCAATGAATGATATTCATTTTCAGAATAGATGTAAATGCTACATTGTATTGTTTATATATCACAATATGTAATACTCCTCTGCTCCATGACTACGGCATTTACTGTGATGGGATAGCATAGAGCATTCAACTTAAGTATGAAAACATTAGTATTTTCATACTGCTATAGACTGATATTGACATGGCACCAGGAATTGGTACACGTTTGCCATATTGTACTCAAGGTAATCAGACTGGCAGTTGTTCGAGGAATACAGACATAGCACAGGAAAAGGGTCCTTGCATCATATCATGCATCCACCACTATAATATAACTACAATAGAAGAATAGTACTTATCTGGCACAAGAACATAGTACTTATGTGGATTAACTTGTTGTATATAATCTAACTACAAGAGAAAATTATCAGGGTGTGATACTTATCAGGCACAGGAATGGGATACTTATGTAAACTACCTTATTGAATATAATCTAACTACAAGAGGTATGTATCTGGCACAGGAATGGGGTACTTATGCAAATTAACAGGCAACAAATAATTTCCAGATAATGGTACTTGTAAAAAATATTTAGTAATATATGTAAATATATCACTGTATCATTTATATATCACAATATGTAATATATATCTGGTCCAGGAATATGGTAATTTGACAAGAAAACAAAACATTTTGCTTACACATGAAGAATGGTAGAGCATAATAAGGTATACCAAATATTAGTAATTTTCATACTGCTATATGCTGATCTTGACTTGGCAATGAAAATCAGTTTTCATTTGCCATAACAGAAAGGTAATCCAACTGACAATTACTTTAGTGATACAAACCTGGCACAGGACCAGGGTATTTACATGTAATATACAAGACACATGTACCTGTCACATAGTACTTATCTGGCACAGGAACAGGGTACTTATGTGTTTTAACATGCAACAGATAATGGTACTTCCTCATAAAGCAAATGGTACTCATTTTTAGTAAAACATGCAAAAGTATCACTATTATCTATATATCACAGTATATAATAACCATCTGGTCCAGGGACGTGGCATTAACTAAACACAAGTAACTGTTCAAGGAGTGGTATTATAAGGCAAAGACATGGTGTACTTGTTGAATTACTAGGCAATAGATAACTGCAAAATGGTACCTAGCACAGGAATAGGGTATTTATATCATAGAAAGTTATCTTATGTGAATTAGCTTATTGAATATAATCTAACTATAAGAGAAAATTATTGAGGGGTACTTATCTGGCACAGGAATGGGGTACTTATGTGAATTAAAAGGTAAATTTTTTTCCATAAAATGGTAGTTGTAAAGAATATTTAATAACATATGTATATGTATCACTGTATCATTTATATAGCAAAATATGTAATAAATATCTGGTCCAGGAATATGGCAATTACATATTAGTATTTTCATACTGCTGTAGGCTGATCTTGACATAGCAATGTAAATCAGTATTCATTTGCCATAGCAAAAAGGTAATCCAACTGACAATTGCTTAAGTGATACAAACATGGCACAGGACCAGGGTATTTACATGACCTACCATTGTAATCTACAAGACACATGTGCCTATTAAATAGTACTTATCTGGCACAGGAATGGGGTACTGTGTATTAACAGGCAACAGAAATGGTACTTACCTCATACAGCAAATGATATTCATTTTCAGTAAAACATGCAAAAGTATCACTATTATCTATATATCATATATATAATACCCATCTGGTCCAGCGATGCAGCATTAACTAGAAACAAGTAACTATCAAGGAGTGGTACTTATCTGGCACAGAAATTATGTACTTGTTTGAATTAATAGGCAAAATGGTACTTATCTTGCAGAGCAACATTGTACTATTTACATATCACAATACATAATACTTACCTCGTTCACTTTGCGTGTGAAGAGTTGTACCATGTATTAAGGTATAACAATCATTATATCAATTCCACCATAGACCATGCAGTGGAAACCAGTACTTATTTACCATAACACACTCAGGGTATTCCATTTGACAAATGCTAAAGAAATACACACCTGGCACAAGAACAGGGTACTTGCATGACCTACCACTGTAATCTAACTACAAGAGATGTGCCCATCGAAGGGTAGTACTCATCTGGCACAGGAGCTGGGTGCTTATGTGAACTAAAGTGCTGAATGTAATCTAATTACAAAAGACAAGTAATTGTCAGGAAGGGGTACTTATCTGACACAGGAAAGGGGGTACTTGTGTGAATTAATAGACAAGTTTAGCTAACAAGAGAAATTATATTCATTTTCAGAATAAATGCAAATGCAAAACTACATTATTTATATATCACAATATTTAATACTTCTCTGGTCCATGACTATAGCATCTACTGTGGTGGGATAATAACATAAAGCATTCATCTTACCAAAGAGACTGATATTGACCTGCACCAGGAATTGGTACTCATTTGCCATTATGTACTCAAGGTAATCAGCCTGGCAACTATTTAAGAACTACATACCTAGCACAGGAATAGAGTGCTTACATCATATAATATACCCATCACTGTAATATAATTACAATAGAAGGGTAATACTTATCTGGCACAGGAACAAAGTATTTATGTGGATTAACTTGTTAAATATAATCTATAAACAAGAGAAAATTATTGAGGAGTGGTACCTATCAGGCACAGGAATGGGTTACTTATGTGAATTTCCTTATTGAATATATTCTAACTGCAAGAGCAAATTACTGAGGAGAGGTAATTATCTGGCACAGGAACAGGTTACTTATGTGAATTAACAGGCAAATATTTTCCAGAGAATGGTACTTGTAAAGAATATTTAGTAATATATGTAAATGTATCACTGTATCATTTATATATCACAATATGTAATAAATATCTGGTCCAGGAATATGGCAATTAAATGTGACAGGATAACAAAACAAAATAAAATAAAATAAAATAAAATCTATAGAATACCTGAAAATTCAAATAATGCAAATCAAACTTTTTTCTTTTCTTTTTTTCATATCTTCTTGTTTTCATCTTTTTCTGTAACATTTACCTTATCAATTTCTTTTTTACAAATCACTATTCTGTTCATACCATTCCTTTATATATTGATATTCTTATAAATATTTCTTTCTATATTATTCTTTTACATCTGTTGCTTTTTCTTTAATAAAATATATATCATTCTTTGTCTGTTTTTTGCACCTATTTATTTTCCTGGCTCACTATATTAAATCTAATTTCTTTATTCAAGTTCATTTTATCAATTTTCTTGTCAATCACTCTATTACATGACTATCAAACCTCATTTCTGTTTTGTTTTATTTTTTCATAGTCATAATGGTTAAATGTCTTATTATTGTTCCTTACATCACAATAACACAACAAATATCAAAACTTGATAAACCACATGCACACAGCATCATGCTTATTGTTGTACTACACAGAGTTAGAGCATACCCCTTAACATCATTGGCTTGTGAATGGTTAGGCCTATACTATGTGGAAGCAAAAGAGAGTGAATCAGTATGTAGCTTTTATGTTTCGGCTTGCTTTCTAATTAAGGAATTGCAGAAATTATATAACAAGGAGGCTTGATATCTTAGCTATCTCAAGAAAAAATAAAATAATGAAATTTCATGTAAAACATGTTGACAAAAAAACAAGTAAAGACATCAAGCAATATTTGAGTAATAACGTCGCACAATCACTAATGATAATGGGGGGAGGATGAGGGAGATGCTACTGTCCTTCCCATTAATTTAGGGTTTACACCCCACATGCAAATTACCACCCTGTTTACAAACTACTCAAAATCTCTTAAAACAAACAACATATTTAATAGAATTATGGAAAAGAGAAACAGATTTCATCATCTTTAAAAATATAGGTAAAATTTTATATATATTTAATCTATGCCCACTGTCAAAACCTCTTAGCTCCCTTCACCCACAATGCATTTTTTGTATATCCATCAGTGAAGGCAAATCTTCAAAAATATCTAATCAGTAATCCAATATTAAATCAATATTAAGAAAAAAATCTGTAAAGCATATCATTACCTGATAATTCAGCCTTTACTCTTTCACTAATTAGAAGAAATTCTGAATTTGATAAGGAAAGTATGTAAATCAACCAATTCACAAGTACACCACTGCAAGCACAATTTACAATTCATGAAAATAACATTACCTTGTTGGAGGATTTTAAGGTGTGGTAATCATAGAGAAGCTGGAGCTGTTTTTCAGGTGGGAAATTAAGAATCCCATTTTTCTGTGTTGAGGTCAAGTCCAGCTCATCCTGTGAAAGGATAGATATTAAAGTGCATATAAGGAGTTATTCTAAATTATATGTGCTCAATGCCAAAAAGAGATCTTTCATGTATAAAATATTCAATAAAAGCATTTTGAGCAACTGGTCTGAGAACAGATCTGGACACAAGTGCCATCCTATATCCACTGACACATAGGGCCCCTAGAGCTAAGTTGAGGTCTATGGGAGTAGTCTCATCATTCATGGATGTAAGACCCTTATGTTATCTCATTTATGGATCTTTTTATTGGTAATCAACATACAGCATTCAGTAAATAGGCAACTGAAATGACCAAAAGAAAATAACATTTTCATTACACTCCAAGAACAACTCACAGGCCAGTTGCATAGTGTTATAGTCCACATAATCAAATCAATGAAAGGACATAAATTTCAGTGTTTCATTTTGCAAACTGGTTTGTAATTAAAACACCTGATTATTCAAATATTATTACAAGGTCAAGAAACATGTTAATGGGCAACAGAAAACCAAAGCTTCATTATCAGGGGCCTCAACCAGCCTTGGCTCATTGCCTGTCCTCTTGCCTCACTGGTCCTGTAGACATATACTTACTATCTCACACTATTGAGTATTAATCAAGGCAGAAACATTCATAAAATCATATATGAACAAGACACCACATCATACAGAAAGGAATACAACTTGCTATTCTCCTCACCATAAGCTTCACTTTACTTCTCACACTAATCAATAATATTCAAGATGGGAAGACTTATGCTGTTTACAAAATCAAACACCCTATAATACAGAAAAGAAAAGATCTTGCTATCCCCTCACCAAAAGCTCCGTGACTTTGGTCTGCAGTTCTTCTGGGGCCATGTTGTTCTCCATGTTGGGGGGCGGCGCCATCTGCACCATCTGTGGCTGTTCTGACACCACATGCTCGATCTGGGGTGGCTCCGCTCCCTTCTGCAATGGGGGTAGAATGTTGCAATGTCTCAGAGGTAAAGGATTGAACATGCAGATTTGCCATTGCTGGGAAATTATGCATGTGGATGTGCATGCTTACAAGACTCTGTGTGTGTGTGTGTGTGTGTGTGTGTGTGTGTGTGTGTGTGTGTGTGTGTGTGTGTGTGTGTGTGTGTGTGTGTGTGTGTGTGTGTGTGTTTATAGTGTGTATGTATATGTGTATGTGCGTGCATGTGCAAGTGTATATGTATGTGTATAGGCATGTGTATGTGCATGTGTGCATGCATGTATGTATGCATAGATGTTTGCATGTGTATGTGCATGCGTGCATATATGTGTATGTATGTGTGTGTGTGTATTCGTGTATGTCATATACATATGAATATGTATGTGTATGTATATGTATATAAATGTGCTTGTGTGTGTGTGTGTGTGTGTGTGTGTGTGTGTGTGTGTGTGTGTGTGTTTGTTTGTTTGTGTGTGTGTGTGTGTGCAAAATGTGTATATAAAATGCTTATATATACATACATAAAAATGAATACAGCCATAAAAGAAACTATCTCTACCTGCCTTCCCTTCAACAACCAAGAAGCAATAAACAATACAAGCGAGGGACGAGGCACGAGAATCTAGTTTTCTGATGCACACAACTACAAGAAAAACAAGTCACACTATTCACTTTTTCAAGGACGAGTTTTTAATCTTTATCAAGTTAAATCATTCACATTTGGAGATGTATTTAGGAAGTGACAATAAAGCTAAACACATTTGCTGAACGATTATCCAATAAATTAGCATTACTTTATATTGTTTCATTTAGTGATCATTAACAGCACAAGCTGAACTTTAAAAATAGGAATGGAGTTACTAATAATGTCAAGAATACTGATATCATTACCCTTCATCATAATTCTACCATCATTAATACTATTGCAAGTTTGTGACAATAAGTGACGACGAATGAATTCATTTGTCCACGAATCTATACCTATTAAGTCTCTATTATCATACAAATACTTTTTCCGTCTTTTTTCCCGTTTTTCGCAAGAGCTCTCCGCCTGCAATTGACCTGATCTTAATAGTGTGATTGCCTATCTCAAAGACACGTTCAAGTTGGCATTCTTCAAAACATGTAGAACGAGGTCGAGGGATCAGTGTCACAGTCAGTCTTCGTCATTAATATGTGTTCCAGCGGGACTACAAGCGAATAAAATTCATAGTAATGCACAATTCTTTTTAAGATTCTAGGACAGACTTAATGAAAAAAGGCCGTTATATTGCCGAGTTCGGTCTGCTCTCTGGAGAAGACACCTTGTCCGAACGAAGGTCTATAAATATACTTAATGACTTATACAGACCTTGTTGTAAATGGCTAATCCGACTCGTTGGTTCATCCGTCCGAGCCGGATGAGCAGTCCCGAACCACACGAGCATTCTCATACATATAACGTTATTTAAAAGAAATGTAGTTATGCAGAGGAGACTATTGTATTGTGTATATAAACATTGCAGAATGTTAGCTAGTTCAAGATAATTTCATTTATTAATAGGTATACATTCTCCGGAGCACAAAATCAAGACAGAAAATTAGTCCGACGAAAACGGTCTTCGTCGAGGAGGTCGTCCGCATGCATGCGATATCTGCGGAAAGCCTCAAATTCACGCGGAAACGCTAAAAATATGAAGGAAAAAGTGCTTGTATGACAAAGCCTTTAAGCCAGTTCCCGGACTTACTGGTCTTTTTCCAAGGGTCCTCTATCTCCCTGAGGTCATGACAGGTCGCCGATTTCCTACGATCCCCGCTAGTCACTCCATTCCTCCTTCTTCGTCCACGTCAGTTCAAGGTTTCAGGTTCCCAAGTCTAATTAGGTTCCCAGAGTCCCCACAGGACACCCCGGTCCCTCCAGGTGCCACGCCTATGGTATCCTGAGTTCCCTTGGGTCTCCCCCAGGGCTACCTCAACCTCCTGCGCCATTCTGAGAACGACTGGGCGTCATTCTGTGTACATCTAGCTCCCCTAGGTTCTCCTGGGTTCCTCAGTTCTCCCAACAGTAGGTCCTTAAAGTCCCTAACGTGTTTCTAGGTCTGTCTTACGGGTTTCCCAAGGAACTTCAGGTCCCCAATGTCCTCCCATGTCTGCCTAGGTCCCTGGCCCTGCAGACGCCCTCGCGCCCCTACTTACAAAGCAGAAGCAGGAGGAGTACCACTCGCCCCTCCTCATCTTGGCGCGTTTGAGCTGCGAGGTCGTGACGCCTCGGCCTCTCGATCTGTCTCGACCTCTGACCTCGCTCGCGCCCCGGAGGTCACCAGGGGGGGAGGTGGGCGTGCCGCCGTTGGGCCAATCGCCCAGCGAGGTCACACGCTCGTGCAGGCTGTCGCGCAGGTCGCTCAGGCTGGACCTAGAAGACAGGGCAAGGGTTAGGCTGCTCGAGGATCTCCAAATCAGAGCTGACGGCGCTGCGAACACCACTACTGTTAAGGATATTGGCAATGATAACATTAATTAGCAATAACAGCAATAATGATGATATCAATAACAATAACATTAACAATAATAACACTGATAATAATAATAATAACGCTGAAAATAATAACAATAACAACCACAATGGCAATAACAGTACTAATACCAATTCTACTATCAATAATAATAATAATAATAATAATAATAATAATAATAATAATAATAATAATAATAACAATAATAACAGAAGTGGTAAGAGCGAAAAACGAT
>NC_051426.1:4876523-4881523 GCF_015228065.2 Penaeus monodon | reverse complement strand
AAAAGAAGGGGAAGAGAGAGGAGAAAAGAGAGGGAGGGGGGGATAAGAGATGGGGCCCATAAACGGGGGGAAAAAAACCCTTCCCCTTCAACTTCCCCTCCTTCCCCTTCCTAAACACTTCCCCTTATCCCCCCCTCCCCTCTCCCTTCCAAAAAGGTCTCCCTTTTGCCTCTCCCCCCCCCCCCCCCCCTTTTTTTTTTCTCTCTCTCTTCCTATTTTTTTTTCGTGCCTGAACTGGGTTTTGCGCCTCTAAACTGAAATTGGGAAAACCGTTGCGGGGCCGCCAGGGATGCCCAATTTGCAGTGTTACCTTTTTTTTCGTGGGGCAAAAACCCCGTGTTTTCAGAAAAATATTAAAAAAAAAAATACATGTGGGGTTTAAAATGTAACATATACACACAAGGGGAAACCCAGGGGCCCGTCTGGAAAAAATATCAAAAACAGCAATAAATTGAATAGGACAAAAACAAAAACCAAGAATGATCCAACTAATAAATGATGAGAAAATGAAAAAATAATAAAAATTTAAAAATAATAAAAATAATAATAATAATAATAATAATTTAACTATAAAAAATACATAATAACAGCAACAAGACTAAAAAAAAAAAAATTAATAATAATAACAGTAATATTTCTAATAATAATAATAATAATAAAAAGAATGATAATGCTAACAACAAAAAACAATAAAAGATAATAAAGATGATAATGATAATAACAAACATAATAGCAATAATAACCACGATAGAAAAGTAGAAATGATAATCAATATAATAATATTTCGCACCCTCTGTTATCACGACATCTTTGTCATCACCGCAAAGATTTATGGGGAAAAAAAATAAAAACTAAAAAAAAAACGACTTTAAAAGGTTAAAAACCCCCCCCTTCTCCCCTTTTTCCCTTCCCCTTTTTCCCCCCCCTCCCCCCCTTTCCCCCCTTCCCTCCCTTTCCCTTTTTCCCCTTTCCCTCCTTCCCTCCTTCTCTCCCTTCTCCAGCCCTTTCCTCCTCCCTCCCTCCCTCCTTCCTTCCTTCCTTCCTTCCCTCCTTCCCTCTCCTTCCTTCATTTCCTCTTTCCCTCCCTCCGTCCTTCCCTCCCTCTCTCCCTCTCTCCCTCATTCCCTCCCTTCTTCTCCCTCCTTCATCCCCTTCTTTCCCTCTTTCTCTCTCTCTGGTCTCCATTTTTCCTGCTGGAAGGCAATAATAGGACGAAGAATAGGACGAAGAATCAGCAATAATAGGACGAAGAATAGGACGAAGAATAAGCAATAATAGGACGAAGAATAGGACGAAGAATCAGCAATAATAACGATGATGTTAATAGCAATAACGAGGGGAAACGGAGGCGCCGGAGCCGGAAGTGGTGAGGGAAAGTCCTGTGAGGGGGAGGGGGGGCGGGGCGAAGAAGAAGAAGAAGATAATGATGGCGAAGAGGAGAGAAAAAGGAGGAGGAGATTAAGAAGATGAGAAGAAAAAAGGGGAAGACAAAGAAGAAGAAAAAGAAGAAAAGAAGAAGAAGAAAGCCGTGCAAAGGGCATCCCGTTAAAGAGGAGATAAAGACTACAGAAAAAAAAACTAAATAGAGAGGAGGAGAGAGAGAGAGAGAGAGGGGGGGGGGGGAGACACACAGAGACCGAGACAGAAAGAATGAGATAAAGAAAGAGAGAATGAAAGACCCCCCCCCTTACCCCTTCCAATCCCGCCCATAGAGATTTTCCCCTCGAGTGGGCGTGGGCGGCCGACCATCGCGGGCGTCACAGGCCATTGTCCTGCGCCGCCCGCCCGCGACTCGAGGGCGGGCGGGGTCACGCACACGACCCCCCCCCCCCCTCGTGTGTATGTGTGTGTGTGTGTGTGTGTGTGTGTGTGTGTGTGTGTGTGTGTGTGTGTGTGTGTGTGTGTGTGTGTGTGTGTGTGTGTGTGTGTGTCCGTTTGTTTGCGTGTCCGTGTGTGCACGTGCGTGCGTAAGAGAGAGCGTGGACGTCTCGAGCGCTCGAGCAGCAGAGCGCGAGACCGACACTTGGCGAAATACAAAACGAGCGCCATTTTCCTTTTCTCTCCCTTGAGGTAAAGCTTCGGCCGAAGGAATTCCGAGAGAGTTTTTGACATAAATACATACATGCGCATTTTTTTTTTTATTAGTTCCTTATTAGGATTAGTTCTCTCTCTCTCTCTCTCTCTCTTTACCTCTCTCTTTCTTTTTTTCTTTCTTTCTCTCTCAATCTCTCTCTCTCTCTCTCTCTCTCTCTCTCTCTCTCTCTATATATATATATATATATATATATATATATATATATATATATATATATATATATATATATATATGTACATATATATACATATACATATATATTTGTGTGTGTGTGTGTGTGTGTGTGTGTGTGTGTGTGTGTGTGTGTGTGTGTGTGTGTGTGTGTGTATGTGTGTGTGTGTGTGTGTGTGTGTGTTTGTGTGTGTGTGTGAGTGTGTGTGCGTGTGTGTGTGTGTGTGTGTGTGCGTGTGTGTGTGTGTGTGCTAAGACAAGATAGACAGAAAAGAGAGAGAGAGAGAGAGAGAGAGAGAGAGAGAGAGAGAGAGACAGACAGAAGACAGAGAGAGAGAGAGACATAGAGAGAGAGAGAGAGAGAGAGAGAGAGACATAGAGAGAGAGAGAGAGAGAGAGAGAGAGAGAGAGAGAGAGAGAGAGAGAAGAGAGAAGAAAAGTTCATCCGCGGGGAACGTTATTTCGCCATGGGGGGGAGAGGAGGGGCAGGGGGAGAGGGAGAGATGGGTGAAGAGGGGACAATAGATAAATAGATAGACTGATAGACAGACAGACAGATAGATAGATAAAGAGGGAGAAGAGAAGGAAAGCTAAAGGGGAACGATAAAGAGAAGAATAAAACGAGGAAAGGGGGAGGGAAGAGTGAGAGGGAGAGAGAGCGAGAGTGGTCTGGCGGGTGAGTTCGTGGGCCAAATGCCAGGTCAGAGAAGGCTGTCAGTGACACACTTGTCGGACAACCTGCCCCTCCCCCCCCTTCCTCTCCTTACCCTACCCCTCTCCCCTAACCCCCCCCCCCCCCATGACTGTCTGCCTGTCACTCTACCTGTCTCTCCGCCTACCCGTTCGCCCTCACCGCTCTTCACCTCCTGCCACGTCTCCTGCGACAGGAGACTCGGCCATCGAAACGCGTGTGTGTGTGTGTGTGTGTGTGTGTGTGTGTGTGTGTGTGTGTGTGTGTGTGTGTGTGTGTGTGTGTGTGTGTGTGTGTGTGTGTGTGTGTGTGTACATTATATATGTGTGAGTGTATCTATCTATCTATCTATCTATCTATCTATATATATATATATATATATATATATATATATATATATATATATATTATCATTATCATTATCATCATCATTTGCCATTATTATTCACTGAAGGAGGAACCGTGGCTCCCTCAAGTCTTTCAATGAGAGGACATTCGGCCGGACCGCCTTGCCTGACTGGAGGCCTCCCGCAGTCGTTCCCCCTTCAGGAACAAACAAAACGAAACAGGTAACGGCCACGTAAGGAAGGGGGAAACGGACTCGGGGAGAGGGTCCAAAGGGGGAAACGGAATTTGGGAAAAAGGCCGAAGAGGGAAACGAAGAGAGGGTCTCGAAGGGGAAAGAGTAAAGTCAAGGAAGAGAGTCGGAAGGTGGGAGAGGCCGAAGGGGGAAACGGAATCGGAGAGAGAGTCCGAAGGGGAGAAACGGAATAGAGAAAATGCACTGAAGAGGGAAATAAAGTCGGAAAGAGGGTTCGAAGGGGGAAACGGACTCAGGGAGAGGGCTCGAAGGGGGGAAATGGAGCTGGTGAGAGGGCCTGAGGGAGGAAGCAGAGACAGGGAGAGGGACCGGGGAAGGAAACGGAGTCAAGAAGAAAGCCCAAGTGGGGAAACGGAGTCGTAGAGTGGCTCCAAGGGGGGAAACGGAGTAAGGGAGCTCCTCTGTGCAGCACTTGAGGAATGACTTTCTCTCCTTGCTGAGGAATCTCTGCAATGCGGTCCTGCAGGTGCGGAAGAAAGGAGGGGAAGGGAGAAGGGAGGGAGGGAAAGGGAGGGGAGGCAGGGGAAGGGAAAGAGGGAATGGGAGGGGGAGGGCAAAAAAAAAAAATGTGTTTGTGCGAAGGAGGAGAGAAAGGGAGGAGGAGGAGGGGGGGGGGAGGGAGGAAGATAAAGGCCCCTCTCTGTCTGTTGTTCCTTGCTGTTCGGTGCAGTTGTTTCCATGTCCATGTTGGCGCACCTTCCACTTGTTCCTCCTCCGTTATTGTGCGCCACGACTTTCTCCCTCGCTCTCTCTCTTTATGTATCTATCTCTTTCTCCATCTCTCTCTCTCTCTCTCTCTCTCTCTCTCTCTATATATATATATATATATATATATATATATATATATATATATATATATATATATATCATACATATATATAGACATATATCAATCTTTCTAAAAAACTCCGGAAATTTCAACGCCCGAAAAGTACTGATCCTCGCTGCTCGCAACAGACACGTCGGTCACTTCGACGACAGCATAAGAAAACGATGTTAATAAATTGAATAAAGCTGAGGAAGAAAACAAATAAAAGCAAAAGAAGAGTGGGAAAAAAAGATGAAGATGATGAAGACGAGAGGGAATAGGAGGAAGAGGAGGAGGAGGAGGAGAATGACGAAGAGGAGGAGGAGGAGGAGAGGGAAAAAAATATTATCAATACCGAATTACAGTAATGGAAAAGTAACAATAATAATAATAATAATAATAATAATAATAATAATAATAATAATAATAATAATAATAATAATAATGATAATAATAATAACCGACACCATAATGACAATCATAATTCTCCTGTTAATGAGGATGAGGCAAAAGTAGCAACTCTGGCGCCTCCTTCCCTCGCCCGGCCGTGCCCTGCGGCGCCGGCGGCGTGCACCTGCTAAGGCCCGCGGGGATCAGCACGGCGACAGGGCGCTCTCTCTCTCTCTCTCTCTCT
>NC_051426.1:4871523-4874023 GCF_015228065.2 Penaeus monodon | reverse complement strand
TTATCTATCCATATAAGTATCTATCTCCCTATCAATTTCTATGTCTTCATCTCTCCCTCTCCCTCCCTCCCTCCCTCCTCCCTGCATGCAACGGACACTCGCCTACGCTGCATGCGAGAAAAAGTCTGCAGGCATCGTGCCTTAGGATTATTCTTATCATAACTATTATCATAATCAATATCATTGTCATTATTATTATTAGTAGTAGTATCCGTTTTAGTTTTATTATTATTATCATTATTATTATTATTATTATTATTATTATTATTATTATCATTATTATTACTATAATTATTATTATCACTATAACTACTACTATCATTACCATGATAATCCTCATTATCATTATCATCATCGTCATTCTCAGCGAGTGTGATTCTTCTCCAGGGATTTCAATTCTCCGTTTTCTTTTTTTTTAGCTATCTATTCTTGTCCCTCTCTCCTTTTTTCCTGCTCTCAGTCTCTTGTCTTTGTTTTTTTTCTACGTTTTCTCGTCTCTCTCCCTCTCCCTCTCACACACAAACACATACACACACAATAAATGTTATATATATATATATATATATATATATATATATATATATATATATATATATATATATATATATATACATATATATACATATTTCTCTCTCCTCTCCCATCTGCACCCCCGCCCCCTTGTTCTCTCGCCCCCTCTCCCCCTTTCCTTCTCCTCACCCCCCCCACTCACTGCCTGCCGAGCAACTCACTCATTCACTCACACCCATCGCATGACCTTGGCGCGAGGGCCGATAGGCATGGAGGGCGGGGCCAGAGAAGAGGTTGGGTGGGAGAGGGGGAGGAAGGAGGGGTAGAGGCCAGGAGCGGGGGGAAAGGGGAGAGGGAGAAGGGGAGAGAGAGGGGATAGGGGCGGGAAGTGGGGGAAAAGGGGAACGGGAGAAGGGGTGAGGGAGGGGGTAGAGGCGAGGAGGTGGGCGAGGAGAAAGGGGAGAGGGGGGGGGGGGGAAGAAGAACCGGTTTGACAGGCTGAACAGTTAAGCTCCGTCGCCAGTCCTGCTTGTGCCTGCTTGTCTGCTTGACTAATTGACAGCGGTTTAGTTTTTTTTACATTCGATCGTCATAATTATTTTATTTCCATTATCATTATCATTATCATTATAAGCATCATTATTATCATTATCATTATCGTCATCATCATCATTATCATTATCGTCATCATTATCATTATTATTATCATAATCATTATCATTTTCAATATTATTGTCATCATCATTATCGTTATCATTGTTGTTTTTAATGTTATTTCATTATCATCAAAAGTATTATCATTGTTGGTGATTTTTTAAATTATATTATTATTTTGGAAATTTCATTATCACTGTCATTCCTGTCGTCGTTTATGCTATTATTCTATGATTCACCTTTTCATCAATATCATCATTATTTTCATCATTGTCATCATGTCATATTCTGCTTGCACCCTGCTTCCTGGCTTGCATCCTGCTTGCACTCTGCTTCCTGATTTGCACCCCGCTTTCTGGTGTGTATTCTGCTTGCATCCTGCTTCCTGACTTGCACTCTGCTTGCACCTTGCTTCCTGACTTGCACTCTGCTTGCACCTTGCTTCTTGACTTACACCCTGCTTGCACTCTACTTTCCTGACTTGCACCCCGCTTTCTGGTGTGTATTCTGTTTGCACCCTGTTTCCTGTCTCGCAGTCTGCTTGCACCCTGCTTCCTGACTTGCACTCTGCTTGCACCCTGCTTCCTGACTTGCATCTTGCTTGCACCCTGCTTCCTGACTTGTATTCTGCTTGCACCCTGCTTCTTGGTTTGCATCTTGCATTTCCACTGCTTCCTGTTCACTGTCTACTCTGTACTGGTGTGCATTCTGCGTGCAGCGTGTTTCCAGCTCCCCGCTTCCTGTTTCCCACTTTTGCCCTGTTTGCTTGTGTTGGCATTCCTTCAAACAACCGCCGTTCGAAGCAGAGCAAGCAGAGCCCCTAAGCAGCTCGAGCCAAGGCGACAGGCAGAGGATAGCCTTGCCGTGCACTTAGCACAGTCTGACGAAAATCTTTCCTCCATCAATTCAAAAAAGGGATAATATTTTCTCGGCAAATATACTCAGACCTTGGATCTTGCGATATTGCATAACGCAGCGTGTATCAAAATGAAGTGGTATGTACATGGGTTTGAATTGCAGGCTCGAAAGCACGGGAGGAAAGCACCGTATAACCTATATTAGTCATGCCTTCATGCGGACCTCCCGATCTTGGCAGGAATGTAGCCATGGAAAAGCAGGGGAATAGAAGAAGTGATGATAATGGTGACGGATGATGAATGGCAATTGTGATGTTAACAACTTATAATAATAGTCATGATAATAACAATAATACCAACAAAAATATTGACAACAATGATAATAAAAATTGCTAATAATGACAACAATATTAATAACAATAACAACAACAATAACAATACCAACAAAGAAACATCAACATTAATAATAATAAAAAGAA
>NC_051426.1:4859023-4866523 GCF_015228065.2 Penaeus monodon | reverse complement strand
CCTTTCTCTCTCCACGCCCATGTTTTACATGATACGAATGCTTATCAAACAAACAAACGTTTTGCACACCTGTTACCTGTGCACTTCCGCCGGGAAACAGTAATTAGCATCCATCATCTACTTACAACCTCAATAAAGAGATTTGCGATCGTGTTCGTCATGAAAATACTTTAAGTGTATTTCTGTTTGATTGTTTTTGTGCTTTGTTTGCGTAGAGGTGTATGTATGGTGTATGAATGCACGTTTGTTTGTATGTAAGTCTGTTTGTGTGTAATGTGTGCTATGTATGTATATATTTATGCATCTATGTATCTTAGTATGCCTGCAAACACAACACAACACAACATAAGACTCAAGCTGTAGGCAGGTGGAAGGATGTTGAGGTCAGCCAGATGTGACTAACTGTAGGCTTGTGTGCGTCTCCGAGGCGCGTGTGTGAACATGGCTGTGCGTGTCGGAAGGTACAGCTTTCATTCGCTTGTTTGTGTGCGTGTGGCAGCGTACGTCCGTCCAAGTGCCCGTGCGTGTGCGTCGGCGCTCGTGTTCATACTGGGCTGCCTAGAGGAGCCTTTCGCCCTCCTTCGCCTGCCGCCGCAGGCACCATAAGCACGCAGGAAATATCCTTTTTCGGCAGCACCTCCAAAAAGGCCGAGTGCAGGCCTACAAGGAGACTCGGCGTCGCTAATGCAGCCTAATCGGCGGTGCTCCGTAGGCCTACTCGGGCTCAGCTGCGCTCGGTCCAGCACGCCCTCTTCCGCATTGCCTGTTCCCTCTTTAGCGGTTGCTTCGTCTCTTCGCTCTTAATTGGCTGCTTTCCTGTTCCCTTATTGTTGGTTGTCCCCTCTTTAGCGATTAGTTTGTCTGTTCAATCTTTAGCCGTTGCTATGATTGTTCCATCCTTATTGGTTCTTCTCCATCTTCATTATCATTATTCTTCTGCTTCTCATTTTCTTTCTTCCTGTTCCCTTTCTTTTTTCTCTAATTGTTTATATTCCTCTTCTTATTGTTATCATTATAACTACTTTGACCATTATCAACAAGAATTATTACCATTACCATTGCAATTACTATCATACTCATCTGCATAACCAACATAATTCTTGCTATCACTGTCATCGCTACAACCATTATCCTTATCACTTTAATCAATATTTTATGTTATCGTTACCATAACCCTTATCATCCCCAACCCAGTCATTATCCTTACGCCCTCTGGAGCGCGTCCCTTCAGGAGATGCCCATGAACGACGTCATAAAACTTTCTACCCGAAGGAGGCACGGCCAGCCCCTCCCCACTTCGCGCCCCAACCCTTGGTCCCCCTGACCCACCCCTTCTCTCTTCCCATAGTTACCCCCCCCCCCCATTGCCTCTTTAAAAGGGCAAGAGCGTCGACTGGCATCCTTTGTCGACATCGATATCCTGAATGTTATCGTACCTCTGGCACTGCGACCGTAGTGACATGTTTTTTTTAATAGATATTGTCGTACTTGTCATCAGTATGTCGTATATGTTATTGTTATTGTCGTTACTCATCCCACAGTCGTATGTGTAGTGTTTTACCATTCATATATATATATATATATATATATATATATATATATATATATATATATATGTGTGTGTGTGTGTGTGTGTGTGTGTGTGTGTGTGTGTGTGTGTGTGTGTGTGTGTGTGTGTGTGTGTGTAAAAGGGTATGAATGAGAATGGATACCTTCACAACAGAAGAGATGTATTCGACCTTTTTCGATTATATCTTCGTCAGAGATATAGCCGAAACCGGTCAAATACATCTCTTTTATACATTTGTCAACATGAATACGGTTCATATGTGTATGAATATATAGATATAGACATAGATATAGACAAATATATCTTTATATATTTATGTATACATATAAATATAAGAGTTTTGCTTCTATTGATAAGGAAGTACGAGATGTTCGTGCCCACGGTCCTAAATAAATAATAACGAATCTAGACCTTGGTCGGGACTTTAAATCTGTTAAGAGGGCGTCGTGGCAAACCTTTTTCCCGTGATCTCTTTCAGAGAAAACCCGAGGTACGAAAAAGAGAGAGAGAGAATAAATATGAGACAGAGAGAGATTATGATACAGAGAAGCCTTCCCCAACGACACCCTGGCCCCGCCATCCCGTCCCCTCCGTGTCTGGTTCCTTCGGCGCCGATCCTGCAGGTGCGAAGCGGGGGAGGTTACGTCTTCAAGCGCAAGCAGCCTCGAGGCCGTGTTTGTATACGTGCTTGGGAGGTGTACATGCTCACACGTGCGTCCACCCGCGCCTCTGTGCACACGCGTCACGACCGTGTCTCAAACAGCGAGTTGCTGTTATACAACGGCTATGCTGTGCTGTGTGCATGTGCGTGTTAGGACCTTTTGTTTGAGGTGCCTAGCGTTCATGTGCGTGTAATTACCCGTACACCCGTGTGCGTTTGCCCTCTGAACGTGACCTGACCTCATTCCAGCGAGGGTAGAAAGTGACACTCGGCAGCGCTGACGCGTCTTAAATGCCGCACATTTTTTTCTCTCCTCCTCGAAATTAACATACAATACAACCTATCGCTCGCCACAGGATTTTAACATCGCCCGCCTGTGGTACTACGTCAACAACACGTAGTGTTTTCGATTTAAAAGAGGGTTCACAGTCAAAAATTCCGATTTGGGAACCGCGTCAGCTGAAGGGATGGTACGTACCCGCCCGAAACAGGTACCAATTACCCTTTTAATTTAACACCAGAAAAATAAATCACTATATCAAAACTTACAAAGCCATGCAATAACCTCCTAATACATCAAAACGCCTCATATTCGAAGGAGCTGGAGAAGCTCTGGAAACAGACCGATCAAAAAAAAAAGAATAATAACAACAAATAACAAATCCCGACATCGTGACCTCTGGCAACTCATCCGCGCGTCATCAATGGCTAGCGCGTTTGACCCGTTTTTCATTAAGGAAAAATTCGCGGTCGGAATCACCCGCCACCTCGTATTAAGTGCCGGAGATGCGTCACGCGTTGTCGATCTCGGCCGCTACGTCACCGGAATGAGGAAATGCGGAAACGACGGAGGAAGAGGAAGGGGGGCGGAAGGATTGGAAATTATAACGAGGATTATTATGAATTACAAGAAAAGTGACACGGTGCTATTACTATTCCTACTGAAACATAACAGTAGTGACCAGGATAATTAGAAAGGTCATGAAAATCATGGATAATCAATCTGTAATCGTGATGTAATATTACAATTATCCGTACCTCATTAGCATTTACCAATAACGATATCAGCTTTTTCTTACTTTCCCGAAAATTAAGCAAAATCGACATAGAATTTGACAATATTTCGGGCTCTGACAGCGACGAAACTTCAAAGTTCATTATTGCGAAATCCAGTTAGATAAACTTACTGTAGCATTATCAATATGTTGCAAACAAGCTGCAAGCCATTTGCATAATCATGCTCAAGGATGTTGCAAGATCTGCATCTTCCGGCCAAACAGAATACAGTATTACCAATGTTATTGTTATTATAATCGATATTATCAACATTAATATTATTATTTCTAGTAGCAGTAATATCATTACTGTATTCATCTACTTATATTTTCATATCTTTTATTTTATATTCAATTTCTATTCCTCTATTTTTAGCTATGCTCGTTTTTATCGCATCCTAAGAATTTATACATTTAAGCAGAACAGCAAATGCATTCCACCGCAAGAATTGGCTGATCCGCATAACGTCTACCGTTACAAGTATGTATGGCTCAACCTGACTCACGGTTAATGGCTGATCTTATGCCTTCGTCATTATGGCTCAATTTGGCCACGTAGTAATATTAAGGCTCAGTAATAAAGCTGTATGGGAATTTCTATGCTAATGCCTTCGATTATGTTAATAGAGCCTCTATTACTGCAGCAATCTGTTTCTCATTATAAGTACTTATTTATTCTATTCTATAATCAGCTATACTTTTATGTATTTGATATCATTTTTTACACATATCACAGACCCAGTGATTTACAGTATCTTTAATTCTAGTTTTATTTTCTAAACTCTCATACTAACTTAAATGTACAAAAAAAAAAAGTTTCTAAAAGCATTAAAAATTCCTAAAGACAAAAAAACTTTTTTTCCGCATCCACCGTCTCGCTTTCCAATTCACACATTAGAAGCAGTTTAAACGCCCTTTTATTTTTCAGCGAATGCTCGAAGAGGCACACGGTACAGCCTGGTTAAGGCTGTAATGTCGTTACAAAAGAACAAAAACGGGACACTGTGACGTGACGTAATGATCCGAAGCCGTGGCCAAGGGCGGTGAGGCAGGGATTGGGTGGAGTCCAATAGAGAAATCCTAATCAAGCTGAAAATTCGGTCAAATCGAGACTTTTGTGTGTCAAGCCTTGTTTCCCTAAAGATTCCTAATAATTCCAAACAGACATTATACTATCGTAACACAATTAACTAAATTCATATGTGTGATGCATCCGTCGGAAGTGCAAGCATGCCTGCGCGCGCGCGCACCAGCACCTGCCTCTCAGTCTACGAGTGAGACTTGCATCAGTTCATTGAGTCAGACACAGACCCATGGAAAGCAAAGGTCACACCGATGATCTGGAAAAAGAAGGAACCTCTAAGGCTCAGAATGCACAGCAACACGTAGGAATTAACGCCCTTCTCGGCCGTGCTCAGCCAGCGAGGAAACAAGGAAATTTAAAATCACGTAAAATCACCCACTTGACATTTCCGAGGGGTTGCGTTGCCAATTAGGCCATTTAAGGTTTGCACGAACGGTACATTGTGACGGCTTTATTTGTGACGGCAGCTCGTAATAGGACTGTAGATGGACTGGCATCGTTTATATCATCTTATTCAAGTTAATCAACGTCGGTAGCCTTATCTTCACTAACATCCCCTTATTTTCCCTTTTATACGAGTAATTTCATAATTGTTATCATTGTAAGTACGATAATCTTCTTAAAATTATAATTATCATAATCGTTATTACTAATGTGATATTCATAAAATTCAACATCATTATGACTTTGAAAAGACATCATTATCATCATCTCTATCACACCTTTTCTCGGTGTTCTAGTTTTTTTTTTTCTAATTATTAAGTATCAATCAAAAGTACTTCAAATAATTGAATTATTTAATGCTTTCTTCCCACGAGTAGGCGCAGCCGTTCCTTCGCGACCTTCCGATGGTGTTTTTATTTACTTTTTTTTTTTTTTTTTTTTTTTTACACGTGTCTGCCCTTGTCCGGAGGCGATTGAGTGTGTGATATGCCAGCCCCTTTTCCCCTCCCCCCTCGCCCCTAATCCCGTTATTGCCCCCTCCCTTTTCCCTTCTCTTCCCCTGCCCCTTCCCTAATCTCGCTATTACTCCCCTCCCCTCCCTCCTTAACCCACTCTCCACCGCACCCCCTCCCCTTCCCCCCAACCCACTCTCCGCACCCCCTCCCCAAATCCTTCCGTTTCCTCCCTCCATAGTCCCCCCCCCCCTTCCACACTCTCCTCCTGACTCTTCTAACTCCCCTTTTCCTCCACCACTTCCTTCTCTCTTCCCCTCTTTTACCCTCCTTTTCCTTCCTCTAACCACTCTCTTTCTCCTCCCTTCCTCTCCTACTCTTCTCCTTGCCCTTTCTCCTCTTTCCCTCATCCGCTCTACTCACCTTCCCCCTTCTCCACTTTCCCCTCCCGCACTCCCTCGCTCTCCTTCATCTTCTTTTCTCTCTCCTCACTCCCTTTCTCCTTCCACCTTCTCTTCCCCTTTCCCTTAACCCCTCTTTCTCCTTCCACCTACTCTTTTTTCTTCGCTCGTTCCCTCTCTCTCCTTCCCTTTTCTCCTCTTTCCCTCCCTCTCCTTCCCCTTTCTCCTTCCCATACCCCTCTTCTCCTTCCTCTCATCCCCTTACCCCTCCCCACCCCCCTACTAATCCCTTTACATCATGATAGACTCTGTTGCAATCGAGAGATTTTCCGGCGGCTTTGCAACGTCAGCATCTCCTTAGTCGGGTTGCTTGCTTGTTTGCAACGCGTGTCAGTTATTTAGTGATATTACTGTTGTTTGGCTTGATACCGTTATCGTCGCCTTTGGCCTCATTAATTCTGTTATTAATGTCAGCGTTTTCATTATCGTTACTTAGTTGATAGTTAAAACAAATATGTTAGACATCAAGGTCATATATACTAATGTCATTATATCGTTATCTATATCACTATAGCTATTTTGGTCACCATAGTTATCACAATGAACATTATCAACATTATTATGACCATCAACATTACCATCACAATAAACATAATCATTATTGTCACCATCAACATTACCATCGCAATAAACATAAGCATTATTGTCACCATCAACATTATCATCAATATTACTATCACCGTCATTTTCTCTTTCCTATTTATACTTTTTTATTATTTCTCTGCACCGTTACAAGTAGACGCAAGACTATCACACCTACATTACAAGATTTACAAAGCTGATGAATCATGTCTCATACTAAACAGAAAATCAGATTTCGGTTCCACCTCATTGCACTGTCTTTAATATACCGGAAGTAACGGGATCATCGCTGTTATTATTGTCACTGGTTTTGTGGCAATTGTCATTACCGGTGTAACTATTGTCATTGTTATTGTTATCATTGCTGGCGTACTATCATTATCATTACTGTTATCATTATTATCAGACGTACCATTATATAATTATTATCACTGCTGTCATTTTAATTATGATTATCATTACCACCATCATTATTTTTCATCATTACTGTTGTAAGTACACTATCATTATCATTACCATAACTGTTACCATCATTATTATTGTTGCACTCATTACCATCATTATATTCTTACTGTTATCATCATTATCATACATATATAATAATGATAAGAACAATAACATTAATGATGATAACAATGACATTATCAATTACCATCAATGCCGTTGTTGTTATCGTTACTATTATTATTATCATCATAATCATTATCCTCATTACCATCTCCATCATCGTCGTTACAATGATTACCATTACGAGAAACACAAAACAAAGAACAAACAAAACAAGAAATACAGGCTACAATAGGGAAACAAACACAAGAAAACTAAATGCACACAAGCACAAACACAAGCAAATAAGAAAACTGAGGGTCTCACAACAAAAACATGAAAAAAAAACAAGAAAAAACATAAGCAAAATCTAGAAGCGAGGAACCGCCACCCGGAACTAACTCGCTCCAGGAACTCACAGAAAACGGAAATAAACAGAAAACGCGAAGTGACCCCAAGTGCCTCCGAGGGGGTGAATGTGGTATGGTTTACCTTCGTTAAAATAAATAAATAAATAATGTATACATTATGTTCTCCAATTTAGCGAGAAAATTAGGAGGAAGAAGGAACTGTGCAATTATTTCATTCTAGAAGTTATTTTTTGTGCAGCTACATGGTATTTGCGCGTTTTTTCTTTTCTAATTT
>NC_051426.1:4846523-4851523 GCF_015228065.2 Penaeus monodon | reverse complement strand
GAGAGAGAGAGAGAGAGAGAGAGAGAGAGAGAGAGAGAGAGAGAGAGAGAGAGAGAGGGAGAGAGAGAGAGAGAGCAAGCAGGACACTTTTTTTTTGTGTGTATGTGTGTGTGTGTGTGTGAGTGTGTGTGTGTGTGTGTGTGTGTGTGTGTGTGTGTGTGTGTGTGTGTGTGTGTGTGTGTGTGTGTGTGTGTGTGTGTGTGTGCGTGTGGCATCACCGATGCGGTGTTCGACAAACTACTTGGCGCCATGTTTCATGTTGTCGGGTTCTGTCCTTGAGGTATCGAAGTGTCTTTATATTGAAATTGTCGAGGAATGTTATTATCGGCCTACCATGAGCTTCTACCTTTACGGACAGCATGTCCGAGGAATCTGAGTTGTACTCGGACCAACTCCAGAAGCTCGCGTCCCTGTCCGACTCTTCTGAGGATCTCCTCGTTGGACACTCGGTCGGCGCAAGGGGTGCGCAACAACCACATTTCTGCGGCCTCTATATTGCGCCGAGTTTCAGTCGTCACTGTCCAAGACTCGCAACCATATAGGAGAGTCGACCAAACAAAGGATTTAACGAGTCTGATTTTCCTTTGCACTGAGAGCGTGCGGTCTGTTAGGATGTTCCGGAGTTTGGGGAATACATCTTATTAGTCCGATATTGCGTCTGATTTCCTTCTTGCAACGAGCATCTTGAGGTGACGAGAGCTCCCAAATAATTGAAGGAGACCTGCTGGATTTACACTTATCCTTGTTTCAATGGGCAAATTGGTGGGATCTCTGACTTCGAAATTACCATTCATTTTAATTTCTTGCCTGTTGACATGGAGGCCATGGTGTTCGCTGGCTTCCACAACAGCATCAAAATGTTTTTTGGAGGTCATTTGCAGATGTTGTCATGAGAACTGTATCATCTGCATACCGAAGGTTGTTGATCTTGCAACCACTGATAACAATTCCCTCCTGGCGATCTTCAATCTCCCGCAGGATAACTTCAGAGTATAAACTGAAGAGGTTATGTGACACGACCTTGCCGGTCACCTCGCTTGATGGGGAACCAGATAGTTGTTCCATCGGATATGCAGACTGCTGCAAGTATTAATCTTGCTAGACTAATTAAATTAGTCTCATATCTTCGTCATCCATCCGGATATTTGTGAGGATTTTGAATAATTCCAAGTGCCGGACCTTATCAAAAGCTTTTTCACAGTCAATGCAAACATCAACAAAGGCATGACGAAGATAACATTCCTCGTAGCTTTATCCTTCATAAACCCAAACTGGGTCTTGTATTTCGGGTTGGAGTTGTCTTCTTCTTGTAGGATGATTTTCAGCAGAGTTTTATGAATATGCGACATTACACTAATTGTGCGATGTTGTGAGCACTCAAGTGTTCCTGGGATCTTCGGTATACTGAATACTGAGTTCATCATTTCTTTGGGTGATTGGCCTGTTTCATAGATATCATTTAGGAAGTTCCAGATGAGATTAATACCCTTTTCTCTTGAGGCCCAGAGGATTTCGGTGTATACGCCGTTAGGACCTGCAGTTTCCCCGGATTTCATTTGCTGTCAAAAAGTTCTTGAACATACTCTTCCCAACGAGCAATATCCTTGGGTCTCGTGGAGAATGCGGACGTCTGCTTTGATGCAGTTTCTTATCCTTTAAAACATCTTTTTGGGATTACGACTAGGATTCTCTGCTTCATGACATTTCTCCGGCAGCCACTTTCCCTTGACTTGTTTGCATTCCTCTTTGTGAAGATTGTTTACCAGTTCATATTGCACGGGGCTCTGTTTTTTGAGACATGCCGTTTTCGTAGCAGGTCTTTGGATGGAACCCGTTTGAGGAGGGCTTCCTCTTTTCTACTGTCGGGACGGTCTCAGTAGCTGCTGCTTGAATGTTCTCGATGAGGGCACCAAAATGATGGTCACTGTCATTGTTAGGAGCCTCTGGTAGATTAAAAAAAATAAATTTAAAAAAATCACACCTCTTGGTTGGTCTGCAATGCACAGTTCAAATATGAGAGCAATTTTTGCTTTCATCAACTTTTTGAGGGACAGTTTATATTATATTATTGGGTTGTGGTATGAATTTGCGTCTACACCCGGATATGCTCGTAAGTTTTTGACTGCGTTCCGGTATTTTGAACTGACCATAACATAGTCGATTTGGTTTATGGCTCTGTCACCAGGACTAATCCATGTATATCGTCTCCTGGGGTATATTAAACTAGGTGTTTGCATTGACCAGATTTTTCTCCTTACACCAATCTATAAGTCTATCTCCTCTTTCATTCCGTTCTCCCAGACAGTGAGAGCCAACAGTCTTCCCATCTCTCTCTGTGAGCCAACTTTAGCATTAAAGGCACCCATGACAATCATGATGAGAACAGCTCATAAAGAGAAGTATTAGCAGTCGATTTGTTGGTATTCAGCAGTGGATGTTTACATTTACATGACTAGCTTTGATCTTGACTAGAAGCATGTGGTCGTTTTTGCGCCAAAACAGAACAGATTTTGAAAAGTTTTTGTCTAGGACCAGAGCAATTCCATGTCTGTGTTCCTGACCTCCTAAAAAGAGGATTATTTTCTGGTCCTTCACTAAGTCGCCAGCATTGGGCCATCTGACTTTGCACAAACCTAAGCACTGAACATTCATTCTGTCCATCTCGTAGACAACATTGTCCGGTTTTCCAGTTTGGTATAAACTTCGAAAGTTTCGTGTTCCGATCTTGGATAGTTATGATTTGAACCTTTTGGCCGATATGACCTTTGTGTTTGTTGGTTAGTCTGCAGTCGCAGGATGACGATCGCAGCATCCCTGCAGTTGAATGCAGCTACCGGGCGCGGATCCTACAAGACAATCTTGTGAGGCCCCGTTTACGCCGTTTTGCTTATTTTCATTGTTTCGACTTGACATCATGTAGTTGGCTGGGTCTTCATACTGGGTGGCTGACCCATGATCCTTCCCCAGAGGAGTAAATGGTTAGTTACTCATTGTTGGTGGTTCCCAACCCACAATTGTAACTACAATAGACTCACCCAATATACGCAAATTCGTGCGTGTGCGTATATGTGTGCGTCCATTCATACACGCACATTGTGCGTGCGCGCATGTGTGCGGATATTCACACACAAATGCACGTGCGCGCACACATGAGCACTCACACGGATTTCCAAGCAGGAAACAACGAAACAAAGTAAATCCCACGTTGCTCTGCATTTCCTTCAAAACGAAAATGCAATCACGTACTCGAGGAAATGCAATTATTTTTCTTATCTCGTAGCTAACAATTCCAAAATGTCAATGGCAATTCATATATATCTTTTACGATAAGAAAAAGTGGTAACCGTAGTAATGACGATGATACAAAAACAATAAATATAACAGGGAGGGAGAATAAATATAATTGCGATTAACAAGAATAAGGAGATGGAGAAAAAAAGAGAAAGAAAAAAAAGCGGAATCGTAAAAGACGAAGAAAAATTCGTCGCCTGAAGTCACTTCAAGAACCGAGAATTTTGCTTTTCCTCTTCCTCCTCCTTCTCCTCCTTCTTCTTCTTCTTCTTCTTCTTCTTCTTCTTCTTCTTCTTCTTCTTCTTCTTCTTCTTCTTCTTCTTCTACTTCTACTTCTACTTCTACTTCTTTTTCTCCTCCTCCTCCTCCTCCTTTACCTTCCCGTCTCTCTCTCCCCCTACTCCCTCCTCCCTCCCCCTCCCCATCCCCCTCCTCCCTCCTCTTCCCCTCCTTCTCCCTCCCCTTCCTCCTTCTCCCTCCCCCTCCCTTTCCTCCCTCTCCCTCCTCTCCCCCTCCCCTTGTTCCCTCCCCCTCCCCTGCTGCAAAGAGTAACGGAGGCTCCTGTGCAGCCCAGGCTTGGTCCCGCGAAGGCCAACTACTCACCTTAACTTTTTTACGCCCCGAACGTGTGTCTATGTGCTTACGTGTTTATGTTGTCTGTACGTGTGTCAGCGCGGTGTCAGTACGTGTGTGTGTTTGTAGTTGTATGTGTGTGTGTGTTGGTGTGGGTGTGCGTGTGTGTGTGGGCTTGTGCGTGTGTGTGTGTGTGTGTGTGTGTGTGTGTGTGTGTGTGTGTGTGTGTGTGTGTGTGTGTGTGTGTGTGTGTGTGTGTGTGTGTGTGTGTGGGCTTGGGCTTGGGCTTGTGCGTGTGTGTGCGTGTGCGTGTGCTTGTGCGTGTGCGTGCGTGTGCATATGCGCGTGCGTGTGCGTATGCGCGAGCGTGTGCGTATGCGCGTGCGTGTGCGTGTGTGTGCGTGTTTCCGCGCGCGTGCACTTGCGGTAAACCCACTTGTACAGCTACAGAGCTACACGCACGCCGCCCTGCCCGCAAGCCCCGTCCAGGCGCCTCCACAAACAACGCTTGCTTCCTTACGTGTGTATTTCCGCCCCAGGACTGCCCTTCCAGCTACGAACACGCCCACCACACCAAATGAAATAAAATAAAAAACTCTAGACTACAAAAGCTGAAACAAACCCCGCCCAGCAGAGACCCGCCCCTACGCGTCCCGCAGACAAACAACCAACGAACAAACGAACGAACGCGCCCGCACCTGTAGAGGAAATTGTGAGAAAGTTTTTTCCCCTCGAGTAGCCGCGCGTCGGAGTCGCCCACGGCAACCCCGCCCCTCCTCACGGCGCAGCAGCCCAGCAGTTCCCGCCCTTATGTCTCACGTCGATAAGGACCAAAGTGTCGACGCTCATCCCCAAGCGATAAGGCTGACCATTAAGTCTGTCGCCGGAGTTATAAAGGGAAGCTATCCTACCAATGTCATTTTTTTCTTTTTTGTAATCATTCAGATCTTTCTCCAAGCGCTTTTCTTACAACCCATTCACAAACCATGACAGCTTTCGAAATCAATGAAGCTGATAAAGATGACGAGAGAAACGAAGAGGAGACAAACAAGCAAAGAAACACATACAAGGATGTTCGAAATGCCAAGACGTAGTTTGCGTCTCGGCTCTCTGTCCCTCTCTTCGGCTGCCTCATT
>NC_051426.1:4839023-4841523 GCF_015228065.2 Penaeus monodon | reverse complement strand
GTCAGTGCGTGAGCCATCGCTGGGTGAGTGAGCCATCGCTGGGTGAGAGCGAGCGCGCGCGCGGGCGCGGGTCGCGGGGTCGCCATTGTCTCACAAACCCAATTACGGCCTTTTTCCCGCCGCCTTCCGGGGTCCGGCGCGGATAATGATGCGCGGTTTGCTTGTATCACTGTTTCTCCTTTTTAGATTTTTGCTTCTGCTTTGGTTGTCTTTGTGTGTGCTTGGCTTTCTTTACCTTTTCTTTCTTTCTTTCTCCCTTTCTTGCTGTTTCTTTCTCCGTCTTGTCGTGCTCTCCACTCTTCGGTTTTTTATAACTGTTATTCTTTGTTTTTTTTTTTTTTTTTCCCTTTTACTTTCTCTTTTCTCCGTTTTCTCCATTTCCCCTTTTTCTCTCTATTTCTCTTCATCTCCTTTTCTTGCTTCGTCTGCTTCCTTCCCTTTCCATTACCATGTCTCCCTCCCCATTTTTCCTTCTTCTATTTTTCTATCTTACTTTCACCTGTCCGTCTATTCCTCTTTTTTTTTCTTTTTTTTCTTTCATCTAACTTACTTTCTTCTGTCTCCCTCTTCCTTTTTTCCTATTTTTATTTTCCTTTCATTCTAATTGCTTTTTCCTGTCCGTCTCCTCCTCTCTCTTCTTCTCCCTCCCTTCAAATTCTGCCGCTGCGTCATTTTACCATTCATTTCCTTCGACTTTGCTTTCTCTCGCCCGTCTCTTCCTCTCCCTCTCTTCTCCCTCCCTTCCATCCCCTCTGTTCCCTCTCCCTCTCTTCTCCCTCCCTTCCATCCCCTCTGTTCGCTGTGCCTCGCGAGTGGCTGCGAGGAACGAGTCTTCGGGAAAAGTTCCTGCCTTTCGCCGCTCCGCTTGGGTCCGCTGGCCTCTCCAGAGGCTGCTGGACCCCGTCTCGTCGTCTGTGTGACCTCTTGTCTGTCCGTCTGTCTGTCGGTCTGTCGGTCTGTCGGTCTGTCCGTCTGTCTGTCTGTCTGTCTGTCTATCTCCGCCTGTCTCTAAGTCAATCTGTCAGTCTGTCTATGTCTGTCTCTCCGTCTGTTTGTTTGGCTGTGTGTGTGTGTGTGTGTGTGTGTGTGTGTGTGTGTGTGTGTGTGTGTGTGTGTGTGTGTGTGTGTGTGTGTGTGTGTGTGTGTGTGTGTCCTTCCTTTCATCTCCTTCTCCCTCCCTTCCTTCTTTCCTGCCTCCTTCCCTTCTCTCCTTTCCTTTCCTCATCTCCTGCTCTCTTCTCTCCCCTCTCCCCCTCACTCTTTGTTTCTTCTCTTATATCTTATTTCCCCTCCCCCCCCCCACCCTTCTTCCTTTCCCCCTTTTTTCTCCCGTTTCCTTCTCTCCTCTCCTTCCCCTTTTTCCCCTTCCCCCTCTTCCCCTCCCCCTCCTCTCCTCTCCCCTCCCCTCCTTCCCCTCCCCCTCCTCTCCTCTCCCCTCCTTCCCCTCCCCCTCCTCTCCTCTCTCCTCCTTCCCCTCCCCCTCCTCTCCTCTCCCCTCCTTCCCCTCCCCCTCCTCCCCTCTCCCCTCCCCTCCTTCCCCGCACCTGCAGAGCTTCTACACTCACTCATTATTTTGTTTTTGGCTGTTTGTTTTAATTAGGCCAAAAATAAGGCTCTCTGAGTGGCAGCGCCGGCTGGGAACGCTGTTTGTTTTGCTGAGGATCGCCAAAGTACGCACACATACGGACTCGGGCATATACATACGCACGTGTGGGTAAATATAGAGTCGGATCTATATACCCAACAGGATATGATCATACGCACCCATACTTGTATGCCAATAGTCGTACACATACATATATACACTTATACATATACATCTACATGTGAATACATACGGAGCTACTATGAATATAAATACAATACTAAGAATATAAATATACCTGTCCCCTACACATATATATGTACATACATGTATACTAATATACGCTTATACATGTACATGTTAAAAAAAAAAAAAAAAAAAAAAAAAAAAAAAAAAAAAAAATATATATATATATATATATATATATATATATATATATATATATATATATGTATATATATATGTATATATATATATATATATATGTATATATATGTATATTATATATATGTATATATATATATATATATATATATATATATATATTGTACTCATACGTAAACACACGCATACACACAGAAAGTAATCCTGATACATATTCACTCTCATACAATTTTCAGAGTAGGATTTGTAAAAACGCACTTTTTTTGTCCAATCCACCCCCCTTTCCCTTGGTCACGACGCTGCATGAACAGTATTCTAAGCATCGTGTAAATAAGGAAGTAATTCAGGCTAATATAGGTTGCATGTGGATAGATAGACACTGAAATAACATTATATATAGGTATATAGGTAATAGTATAGATATGTAAATGTATATGTATATATATGTGCGTATGCGTGTGCGTGTGCGTGTGGACATATGAATGTATGTGTATACACACCCCTATAAATAAGTACGAAGATATACAATAA
>NC_051426.1:4831584-4836423 GCF_015228065.2 Penaeus monodon | reverse complement strand
CTGTCGTCTGCTGTCTCTCCGCTTCGTTTGCTTCCTCCTGCCTGTCTGCCGTCCCTGTTCCTGTCTCCCTTTTGTCTGCTCCCTCCCCTGTTGTCTCCTGCCTGCCTGTCTGTTCCTCCTGTTGCCTGCCTCCCCTTCCTTTTCTGCCTTTGCCTTCTGTTGTCTGTCTGCCTCCCTTTTGTCTGCCTGCCGCCCCCTTTTTTTGCCTACCTGCTCCTGTCTGTCTGTCTGCCTGCCTACCTGTCTGCCTGCCTACCTGCCTTCTTGCCTGTCTGCCTGTCTGCCTATCTGCCTACTTGTCTGTCTGCCTGCCTGCCTGCCTGCCTGCCTGCCTGCCTGTCTGCCTACTTGCCTGTCTGTCTGTCTGCCTGCCTGCCTACCTGTCTTTTTGCCTACCTGCCTACTTGCCTGTCTGTCTGCCTGCCTGCCTGCCTGCCTGCCTGCTGCCTGCCTGCCTGCCTGCCTGTCTGCCTGCCTGCCTGTCTGTCTGTCTGTCTGTCTGTCTGCCTGCCTGCCTGCCTGCCTGCCTGCCTGCCTGCCTGCCTGCCTGCCTGCCTGCCTGCCTGCCTGCCTGCCTGCCTGCCTGCATGGTATTCCCGCTTCTGAATCGCCTTCACCTGAAACACAAACCTGCTAGCTGTCCGGCCGCCATTTTTCTCCAAAGCTCCAATCGCTATTTTATCCATTTAATCTTCTCCTGCCTTTATCAGCTCCTATTATCATTCGCGGTCTTATCAGCACTTGCTTTTTATGGCTCTCCCGACGCGCCAATAATACTGCATAATGGCTTACAGCATTATTGTCACCAAATATTTTCTTTCTTTATTAGAATGCAATTTGCAATTTGGTCGTAATTTAGCGGCAGTAAGTACCACGTTATAGTTTGTACTCGTCTCTTTTGCAATATTGCCATCCATGGGTATTTATAACTCGTCCAAAACTAAACGTCCCAGTAATTCACAATTATAAAAAACAAGTATTGCATTCCCTCCACTTAAAAAAATAAAGCGATTATTACAACGAGCAATTAAATAAACGTTCCAGACTGACGCTGTTTTGCCGGCACAGATTTTCTCTTCACTCTCAAATTTCACTTTTTAACTTTTATTCGACAATTCCACAAGCCCCCCCCCCCCCTTCCGCAAGAATTTCGCATCCGCTCAAATATTACGTTTAGTTTTGCGGCCACTCCATAGATGGCGGGGCATTCCACAGTGAGAATTAAGCACCATCTATTGGATCATTTCATATTTGTCTTGGCATTTGATTGCTATTATTACTGTTATTATTAAGATTACTAATATCCAATTAACAATTATCATTATCACAAAAGATGTTACCTAATTTTCAGGAACATTCTCTTTCTATATATGTGTATCTTTCTCACTCTTTTTCTCTCTCCTCTCACTTTCTCTTTCTTTCCCCCACTCTCTCTCACACTTTCTCTCTTTCTCTCTCTCTTACTTTCGCTCTCCTACTTTTACTCTCCTTCACTCTCTCTTTCTCTCTTTTGCTCTTTCTTTCACTCCCCCTCTCTTTCTCTCTCACTCCCTTTCACTCACTCGCACGTACTCTCTCTCTCTCCCTCGCTCCCTCCCCTCTCTCCTTTCTCTCTCTCTCTCTCTCTCTCTCTCTCTCTCTCTCTCTCTCTCTCTCCTCTCTCTCTCTCTCTCTCTCTCTCTCTCTCTCTCTCTCTCTCTCTCTCTCTCTCTTTCGCCCCCTCCCCCCTCCTCTCTCTGTCTCCGAAGAATAAATAAACAAAAAATCGCCTCTTGCGTCGCGGCGCGAAATCTGGTCCTGTTGCTGCGTATCTGATTCCCGAACACGTTTTACTTTGGATGAAAATAATCGCCGTCAAAGTGGCTTGAGGTTTGACGCGGGAATTTATCCAAAGTAAAAATGGACCAGAAGCGAAAGAGAGGAAGGGAGGGGGAGGGGGGAGGGGGGAGGGAGGAGAGAGGAGAGAGGAGAGAGGAGAGAGGAGAGAGGAGAGAGGAGGGAGGAGGGAGGAGGGAGGGAGTGAGGGAGGGAGGAAGAGAGAGAGAGAAGGGGGGGTGAAAGAGAAAGGGAGAGAGAGAGAGAGATAGGGGGGGTACGAAGAGACCAGGGACGTAGATATCAAGTAGAATGGTACATTTTCATCAGTAAAATTATATACTCATATTATATTATATATTATATAAAAAAAAGAATATTTTTCTTTATTATTATTTCTGAAAATGAAAAGAAAATGCGAGGAAATCAATCAAACGATTTTAGGGAGAGAGAGAGAAAGAGAGGAGAGAGGAGAGAGAGGAGAAAGAAAGAAAGAGAGGGAGAGAGAGAGGGGGGGTAAGAAGAGAAAGAAAGAGAGAGACAGAGAGAAAGAAAGAGAGAGACAGAGAGAAAGAGAAAGAGAGAGAGAGAGAAAGAGAGAGAGAGAGAGAGAGAGAGAGAGAGGAGAGAGAAGGAGAGAGAGAGAGAAAAAGGAGAGAGAGAGAGAGATGGGGGGAGAGGATAGAGGAAGAGAGAAGGGGGGGGAGAGAGAGAGAGAGAGAGAGAGAGAGAGGGGAAAGAGAGAGAGAGGAGAGAGAGGAGTGAGAGAAAAGAGAGAAGAGAGAGGAGAGAGGGGAGAGAGAAAAGAGAGAAAAAAAGAAAGAAAGAAAGAAAGAGAAAAGGAAAGAGAGAAAGTATGAAAGAGAGAGAGAGAGAGAGAGAGAGAAAGAAAGAAAGAAAGAAAGAAAGAAAGAGAGAGAGAGAGAGAAGAGAGAGAGAGAGAAGAGGAGAGGAGAGAGAGAGAGAGAGAGAGGGAGGGAGGGAGAGTGAGGGGAGAGAGAGAGGAGAGGTAAAATATACACACGCACTCCCATGCCCCTGAAAAATATCAGATCAATGAAAGCGGTGCATAAATAGGCAAACAAGACGCCATAAAATATTCACCGATCTACCGTGAAGATAACCCGAACGCGAAATAAAGAAAAAATAGATAAATAGATAAATAAATAAATAAAAATCCTTCTATGATATCTGACACAACATAAAAAGTAAGGAAAGAAAGGGATACAAAGGGATAAAAGATAAAAAAGGGAAAATTGGTCGAGTTTCTGCAACGTAAGTGAGTCATCGTCAATGTACTCAGGTGTAGGCTCGCTGGCTAGCTGCTTTTACCTTCCCCTCCCTTCTACTATCATCTCCTGTCTTCTTTTATTCTCCCTCCTCCTTACAGTTGTTGTTGTTGTTGTTGCCATTATTATTATTATTATTATTATTATTATTATTATTATTATTATTATTATTATTATTATTATTATTATTATTATTATATTTCTTCGCGTCTTGCCTCTTTCCCGCCCGAGTCCAAAACGAGTCTACCTCCTTTGGGGGGCTTCCTCGCCCGGCGCTCAACGTTTTTTTTTTCTATTGCAAAATAGCGAAATAATATTTGTCAGAATAGGGGAACAGACTTTGCTTTGGGACACCACGTAGCTGGTGCTGCGACTCGCATTGATTATCAGGAAACGATGATGAAACGATTGAGTAAGAATAGTACCACTCTACTACTACTACTACTACTATTACTACTACTATCATTACTACTACTATTATTACTACTATTACTACTACTACTATTACTACTACTATTATTACTACTATTTCTACTACTACTACTACTATTACTACAACTGTTACTACTACTATTACTACTACTACTACAATTACTACTACTACTACAACTATCTATACTATTACAATTGCCATTACTTATACTACTACTACTACAACTATTTATACTACTACTACTATTGCCATTACTTATACTACTATGATTACTACGGGTTCTAGCATTACAACTACTACTGCTAGCACTACCACTACTAGCACTAGTTTCTCTCTTACCGATGCTACTATTACTATTACTAATACCTCACCAACTACTACTACTGCAATAATGAATAGCAATTTTGTGACAATTCAACTATTATTTTCACCACTTTAATGATGAAATCAAAATTTAAATGATAACAACAAGCAATCAACACAACAGTAAAATAACAATAACTATCATACTATCATAATCATAACACTATTGAAGAAAAAACATTCTTACGATTTCACTGGAATAACAACAGTAATAAAAATAACATTTATCACGCGGTTAAATCGAGCTGTTTGACATGGCAACAGCATAACGATATTTAATTTTTTAAGGACTCCATGCCTGGAAGTTATTGCTATATCGATTCGTCGTGTCCTCTCTCCTCTCTTTTCTCTTTTTTTCTCTTTCTCTCTATCTCTATCTCTATCTCTATCTCTATCTCTATCTCTATCTCTATCTCTTTCTCTCTCTCTCTCTCTCTCTCTCTCTCTCTCTCTCTCTCTCTCTCTCTCTCTCCTTTATTCTCCATATATCTCCTCTCTTCACCTCTCTTCTGTATCTTATCTGTCTCTCTCCTCTCCTTCTCCCTCCTTCCCATCGTTCCTCCCCTCCTCCTCTTCTCCTCCTTCCTCCTCCTCCTTTCCCTCCCTCCTCCATCTCTCCTATTCCCCTCCTCCTCCTCTTCCTTGTCCTCCATCTCTTCCTTCCCTTCTCTTCCTCACCCCCTCCCACCCCCTTCCTTCTCTTCCTTTCCTTCCCTCCTTACTTCTCTCCCCCTCCTCTTCCTTCATCTCACTGCTTCTCATTCCTCCCTTCTTCTCTTCCTTGCCCTCCATCCCTTCCTCCACTTCCCCCTTTCTCTCCCTTCCTCCTCCTTCCCCTCCCTCTCCTCTTACGTCCCCTCCTTCCTTCCCTTCCTTCCCCTCCCTCTCCTTCCCTTACCTCCCCTCCTTCCTTCCCTTCCTTCCTCTCCCTCGTCCACC
>NC_051426.1:4824084-4826584 GCF_015228065.2 Penaeus monodon | reverse complement strand
CCAAAGAGGCAAGAGATATTTGAGATCTCTTTAAACCAAAGTAAAATCAATACTTTAAAAGTGAATTTCAATGTAATAAAATGATATACTGCTAATAGGAAAACTATTAAGAAAATGATTCCAGGTGGCAAACAAACACGTTCCCGTCAGTCCAGAATAGGAAGACTCAAAAACGAGAGCAAAAGAATTCAATGTCTTCCTTTGTCAATATTGTAGACAAGTGGACGAAGAAACACAAGAAATGTTAAATGCCAATGATAATGAAACACATTATTGGACTATTTTGATTATGAAAATGCAAATGGCATATTTCGGACGGAACCTTGTGATTTGATAACTTTTGTGTATTGACACTAAATCCCTAAACAGACAATTTCCTATGGCCTCTGATGGCAATTCCGTATCGTTTTCATAAAGGACTCGCTTCATAATTGTCTTTTTACTTACGTGACTAATTAACACCTCAATTGTAAACCATCCTTCCCTGATCTTTGGAAAATTTCTTCATATTGTCCTCTGTATAAAAGTTAATGATGCGATGATGTAAATAACTTCCGCCCAATACTCCCACTGCTCCCAATTTTTTCAAAGAATATTGGAAAAAAATTGTTGCGTAAGACAGCTTATGTCATATTTGGATGCATTTATAAGTTACTTCCGATGCACAACTGGGTTTCGGAGTGGCCCTCCACACAATTGCTCTTCTTAAAGTTACGAGAAAATTTACAAAAATATGGATAACAGGAAAATATCCTTCTATTTTACTGACTTATCTAAGGCCTTCGACCGTGTCCAATCATAGTAAGCCCTTCTAAATAAATTGGACGAACTTGAATGTGCATTCAATATGGCTCCGTAGTTATCTGTCAAACAAATCTCAATCATACGATTTGGTAATACCATATATTCCCCACAAAATGTGTGGCCTCAGGGGTTCTGTTTTTTAGGACAATTCTCTGCTCTGTGTATGTGAATGATTTCTCATAGTGTGTGTCTGAATGTCTTGCCATCCAGTAACGCTGATTACACCCCAGCGATCTTCTAAGTGGGGATGTTGATAATATGCTCAATTGATCGCAAGAGCTTGAAAATCTTTTATCTACATTTAGAACATTTTTCAAATATGGTCTACTCTGATGAAAAGAAACACAATGCTTATTTTATTGGTTTTCTAGGCATATAATTTCAAATCTACCTGAATGATACGCACTATAAATTTAAATGGAATTCCATAAACCCAACACAGTTGTTAAAAACCTTGGACATTCATAGGGATCAGTATATGCTTTTTAACGTTCATATAGATGAGATGCATGGAAAGTAATAGGAACCCGCTTATACGTAACCGAATAGCAGATTGTTTCGAGAAGTCCCACACGAATCGTGGTGTACAATCGTTTAGTATTAAGCATTATTAACTACTGTTTCGCTAGTTTGGGAGTGACCATACAACTCAAATTAAAAGAGTACAGTGAAGCTACAAAATTTCGCTAACTAGCGCTGTTGGTGGTTTACGAAGTATGATCATGTGTCCCCTGCTTTTAAAGAGTTTTCGAATGGCTGAGGATAGAAAATCAATGCCTTTATGACATGTTATATGTTTGTTTTTTACAAATATTGAACAATGAGTTCCCGAATTTTTATTTGATGTTTTAACTGTAAAAGGTTAGAGGTATGATGACACACACAGTAATGATTATTGTCCCAAGGACGAATACTGTAATCGGTGCGAAAATGTTGACAGTGAGAGCCCTCAATATGGAAACGAAATTCCAAGAGACATCGGAACACATGGATCCCTTACTCATTTAAAAACAAAATTAAAGAAATATCTCTCTCTTCGACAAACAAAGTGAAATCATATGATTTTCATGCATTTTTAACTTTGAATATTAAGTTAGATTTTATGTGCCTCAAGTATGATAATTTCTTGTCCCTAATTTTATGAAATGTACCACATAAACACACATTTATTATTTTTAAAGGTTTTTGAATGTGATCGTATGTTTTGAATGTACTGAACTGCAAATTGTATGTTTTTTACATTATATAGAAATCCAGTGTAAATAAATCTATATTGTTTAATTTTCATTTAAAAGTTAATAAACCAAATCATGATATAAATATGTGATATGTGATACTATCGTATATGTGCTAACTATGTGATATGTGATACTATTTTGATATGTAGTTCCTAACTCTCCCTCGTCTCTCTCTCTCTCCTCATCTCTCTCTCTCTCATCCTCGTCTCTCCTCTCTCTCCCTCTCTTCCTCTCCCTCACTGTGGGTCTCTTCTCTCCCTCTCTCTCCTCTCCGCCTCTTCTCTCCTCTCTCCCCTCTCTCTCTCTCTCCCTCTCCTCTCTCTCTCTCCTCCCTCTCGCCTCCGCGCTCCCTCTCGCAATCTCTCCCTCTCTCCTCTCTCTCGCACTCTCTCATTCTCTCCTTCTCCCTCTCTCTCCCTCTCTCCTCCTCTCTCCTCCCTCTCTCTTCTCCCTTCGCC
>NC_051426.1:4801584-4806584 GCF_015228065.2 Penaeus monodon | reverse complement strand
AAAAACATTTAAGATAAAAACAAATAAATAAATACAAGTTCCCTCGCAAATTAAAGCATGCTCATTGGAGGATTACATCATTAAACAACAAAGATAATGTTTATAACGAAATATGGGAAGTCAACTTAGCTTAAATTAAACACGAATGCCGGAGCAATTGTCATGGAGTCCGCGAGCTCCCCACAAACTGCTCTCGGATTGTTGGACTTCTGGCGTAGTCTGCTTTCTGTCCTGCTCTCCATTGAAGTCAGAATAGAAGAGATATTATTACCATGTCGTTTTCGTGCCATGGGGCTTCATACAATTTCGGAATTTCAGCTGAGACGGACGACCACCAGCCATCCACCTGCTCTCCATCGAAGTCAGACCAAGAGAGAGCGAACGCCGAGCGGTGGCCTACGCCGGCTCTCGCGACAATTCGAGTACAAACGAAACAATGCTATTTCCCTTTTCTTCACGGAGTTAAACATTTATACATATCTTTCTTAAACGCAATATCATACAGTTCCTTCCCATAGCGGAATGAAGGCGGAAACTGGTTAGGAAATTTTTTTAAATATGTATAAGTGTGGTTTCCCTGGCGAATTTGTGTAAACCCTATTGAAAACTACCGCGCAATTCAAACAACGTGACCCAAGGCGACCATGACAAGATGATTCTGATTCCTTTTCATCATCACCACAAAGTAGAAGAATAGAGACTCATCTTTAACCATGGCTGAAAACGGTTATTTTCTGGTATACTCATGAAGCTTTACGATACAGGACTTGGGGAGAGCTTTCTCCATCTTCAAACAGTGAATGTTGTTAATAAGTTCCAGATGGAAAATCATCTGGAAATGGTTCAAAGTGTAATCCTATTTGCCATAGCTGTTAGTGATACCATAGAGGTTGTGTGTACAGTTTGTATGTGGGTGACTTCACACGGCACAGCTCAGCGGAAAACTTATAGGATCTGCAAGATGGACGAGAAATCAGGTTGTTCAGTGAGAAACTTGTCTTTTTCTTTTTTTATTCAGTGTTAAATGGCCAGCTTTATTCAGCCAAACAAAGAGGTTATCAATGACAGCCAAACAAACCCTATTTTCCCTGGTACATCGGTTATCATCTATCATCTGAAACATTATTATCGGTATATTTATTGAGCCAACCATTCATCATTTTTAACTATCAAAATATGTCAGTTCTTATGCCAACACCCATCTCTTCCTGTCTCCTCTTGCTCCTTCCCTCTTCTCCCCTTCCTGCCTCCCTCCCCGTCTTTTACCCATTCGGATTTACTCATTTTTCTCCATTGGTATGAATGGAATAGTAAGAATGTGATCAATCATCTCGTTACATGTAAAGGGGGAATCATCGCATGTTGAGATATCTTGTAATATTACAAATTTGATGCCGTTCTCTTTTAACGCATTACCTGTAACATCTACATGGTTATAAAAAAATGCAGCATATAAATTAAGTCACACTCCATCCTTACACCATCGCTTTGTGTCACACGTAAAGTCTCTCAAACTCTTAGAGGACCATATCGATGCCCTCGTTCCACAGTTAGCCTCGGCCGTATATACTGGAGATGTATTTAGAGAAGTCATTGTTTACTGGAATGAACTCGTGGCAAAGTAGAATTGCAAAATATATAAATTGCACTCTGAACGTGCATTTTAAGATATCTTTGTTGCATAAGGATATTACGAATGTTTTCCTTTCTGATGCATGAACTACAGTATATGCTAACAACTTTAGTTGCCAAAAGGAAACATATTTGAATAATGTTAAATATATGATGTATACAAACATGTAAATGCCCAAGGTAGTGAACTGAATAAAGATAGGAGATAAGTAGTAGGAAAAGTTTTTAATAAGAAATTCAATTGACTTTCCAACTAGTCTTGTTGACTAAAGGTGGAAATCATCCCAACAGACAAGTTTGGCAACCTTATACTTTGTGGCTATTAGCGCACAGGGGTAGTCCTTAGATTCAATAATGTTTCAGTAGTTCATAAAAGTTTCAATTGCATAATCTCGTACTTCTTTTTACATATATTTTAAAATAATTATTGTATTATCCAGAGTGGCTTATCAAGCATATCAAATGTCCATCGGGATTTTGTTCTTGTTCTTGTTTTGTTTTTGTTTAACCAGATAATTTCCCCTAGCCTCCTTTGCCTTGTTTCCTCTGCTGCTCTTTTCCTTCAGTTATTCTACGCTCCTTTCCTTCAGTTCTCCTTTCGCTGAACGAGGCGTACCCGAGCTCAACTTTCCTTTGTTCTGTTTGATTCGTGTATATGACTATAGTGTACCTTTATTACTAATTCCATCATCTTTACCATTATTATTCTTATCTTTGATGTTGATGCCATTATTAATTATCATTATCATCACTATTATTTTGGTAATGCTGAAATCATTATTATTGTTATTATCATTATTATTATCGTCATTAATATTATTACCATTACTATTATATACATGGTGATGTTAAAATTACCACCACCAAATCTCTATTACTATCATTACCATAGTCCTTATCATTATCACCATCGTCATTATCATCATTACTATCAATATACTGCCCACGATGACGATTCCAAACTTCCACCATTAGCTCCTTGTAAATTCAACCCTCCATGGATTTCGTCGGTAGGCCTACATAACGGTCGTTGCGTGTCTGGAATTCACACACAAACACACGCCCTCACAGTATACATATTTAGGGTGATTTTAGGGTGAGGTCCATTAAAGGTATGGTGTATGGTGGAATATGGGAAGGTTATGTGTGTGTTAGTGTGTGTGTGTGTGTGTTTATTTGTTTATTTATTTATATATATTTGTTACTGATTTAGTTTTATTTAACTCAGTGTATCTAATTTTATTTTATTTAGTGTTGGCGAGGCTAATTATAATGCAAATAAGGCAGATAGTGATGAAATGGTTGCGAAGTCATGCGTTGATGATGGTAATGTTACTGATATTCCTTGATTGATCTGTTTGCAGGTAGGTTAATATGGATTACGATAGTGGTGATGATGATGACGATGCATATTGTAATTGGGATGCCTGGTTGAAATATTGGTGAGAGTATTACATCATTATCATTACTTTTGTATGTTTTCAGTAATTTTATCAATGTTATCATTAATATAATCCTTACTCTTTACTACTGCCATTATCGCCACTGTAAGACTCATGCCTATTGTTAGTATTACTGTTATCATAATATTTTATCATTATCATTATTATTAGTAGTATTGCCAATATTACTACTATTATTATTACCATCATTATTATCATTATCATTACTACTATTATTATTGCTATTATCATTATTATGATTGTTATTATTGTTGTTATTATCGTTAGCAGTAATATTACTATTATCTTCACCGTAGTTGTTACAATCATTAACATAATCATGATTACTGCTGTTAAGTTCCTTAATCTTATCTTCTTGACGCTGATAGTGCTGTTACCATTATTATTCTCATAATTATCATTATCCTGGCATCAGATATTACTGTTTTTTTATCATTATTATGATTGTTTCTGATCCTGTGATATAATCATTATCGTATTATTACTGTTGGTGGTAGTATTCTTATTATCCTTTTTGCAGTTGTTATCATCGTCATAATTATCATTGTTAACATCAAATTTATTGTTATAATCTAATCTGACGGCAGAACTCCACATCCATACACACCAAAAGTATAGCTCAAAAATCACCCTGGGTCATATAAAGACACTTTATATCTAAACATACCCTGCCGAAATAGGGGTGCTTCCAAGGCCGCTTTCATACAAAGGTGGTACACCTGCAAGTGGCAAATGACACGTGGCACGGTGATTTCAGACTAAGGTTACACCAGGGGCGTGTCACTCGGTTTACAATTTATAGGAGGTTGACGATATTTCTTTTGTCCGAAGTATCTTGTGACAGCTATCTGTCTGTCACTTGAAGGAATAAAGTGGATGAATTGGGGGCAGAATGTGAGTCAAACTTGTCCCAATACCCAGAAAATAGTTGTAAGGAAATATACTTTGATAATTCACCATTTTTATGACATGATATAACCATTTGTATTCCTCCACAGCGTATACAAATGTGATGTTGATTGGCTCATTGTCTGGAAAAGGCATAGTTGTGCATGAGAGCAGGAACACCTCGCACTATTTCCTCATGCAAGACCGCGTGCGGTTACCCTCTCATCCAAAACCTCGCTCACTGGGCGAACGAAGCTGTGTTGGCAAATATATTTGGCGGGATATTTCTAGACACTATGTATGCAATACATCCAAAAGTTTTCCTTTTTATATCATATCTTATATGTTTTTTACATAGTTATATGAACTTTGGATGTAAAAGCCCCATTCATATCTGATAACACTGTCCGAGGTGGCAGGTCGCATGCTGAAAAAAAGGGCAAGTCCAATTTTGGCGTGGGACGCAAGTTACACGTGGCAAATACGAAGTGCCACGTCACTTCTGTGTGAAAGGTCTTGTGTGTTTCGGTATGTTCATTTTCGAGTGGCGTGCCCCAAGCAACGTGCCACCTTGATGTGAAAGCGGTCCCTAATCAGCACTTCTCCCCTGCGTCTGCTCATTACTCTCAAACCCCGTTCAGATCTACGCAGGATTTTACCAACCAATCTCCTGTTTTTCCCTATGTGTATCTCCCACAAACCTGAAAAAGCAGATTTCCCCAAAAATAAGTAAAAGATTCTCACCATAAACCGCCTTCTGACTTTTCCGACAAATCTGTTGACGAAATCCCCAATAAACTTGTTACGATAACCATCACAAGTCTTCACATTTTATCCGTGCAAACATGCTAATGATTTCCCTTAAAGAAATAAGTTCAGAATTTTCCCTGTACATCTGCTAAGGATTTCATATAAAAAAATAGATAAGCAAAATAAAAGTAAAACTATATTGAAATATTAATAATAATAAAAGCTATAATGATAATAATAGGAATGATGATACTGATGATAATATGT
>NC_051426.1:4779084-4781584 GCF_015228065.2 Penaeus monodon | reverse complement strand
TTATTATCATTACTGTAATTATTACCATTAAAATTATGATTATTATTGTTATTAGTATCATAATATCACCATTATTATTATTATTATTATTATTATTATTATTATTATTATTATTATTATTATTATTATTATTATTATTATCATCATCATCATCATCTTATCATTATTATTACTACTAGAAGTCCTCCTCCTACTACTACAATAGTTTTCATTATTATCACTATCACCATCATTATTATTACTACATAATCATTACTGTTATTACTACTACTAGTACTACCACTACTTTTATTATTGCTGTTATGACCATTCTTATCATCATCATTATTATTACAACCATCACCGTCATTACTACTGTTATTATCGATATCAGAAGTGCCTCCGTTTCTCCTGTTCTTTGCCTCAATAACCTCAGTTGCTGCCAGGGCGGACGATGCTGTGTCAGTGGCAGTTGTTAAGGTCATTATTCTCGTTTTATTGTCATCATTACTTCTCTCAATATTATTTTCATGTTTTTCTTATCACTTATTGTTATTAATTAATTGTCATTGTTATTATTACTATTACTATTACCACTATTAATTATAGTCATGACTAATCATATTATTATTATAATTATCATTATTATTATTATTATTATTATTATCATCATCATCATCATCAGTTTTCAATATTTTTTGTTATTGATATTATCATTATTATTATTATCATTATAATTATCATCATCATCATTATTATCAGTATCATCATTAATAAAAGAGAAAAAGACGGATACTCGTACTAAGAAGATGAATATGAAACGGATGATGATGATAAGAAAGAAGAGAAAATGGATAACAGAAGGAGGAAAAGGAAAAGAAAAAAGGATAGAAAAAAACGGATGAGAAGAAGATGGATATTAAAAGGGAGAAGAAGGAGAAGAAAACGAATAAAGGTAATAATCAGAAAAATAATAATGATAATAATAAGAAGGAAGATGAAAATGAAATAGAGAAAACGGAGGAGAAACAAATAAGATAAAACGAGAGATGTAATAAGAGGCAGAAATTGGATGATAAAAAAGGAAAAGCAGAGGAGGAAGATAACATCGCTAACGAAATAAAGAAGAGTGAAAGAAGAAGAAAACAGATTTAAAAATAATAACAAGAAAAATAACGAAAATAGAGAGACGAAAGCGGCTGATAAATGGTAGGAAACACAGAAAGAAAAAAATTGTCGTTTCAGTGACATTATATTGATATAATTTAAGCGAATATAGAGAATTAACATGTTTTCCGCTAGTCTGATTAACCTTTGCCAGCTGGTGCATTCATTTTACAAAGAATTTTATTCAAAGCAAACGTAACATTAACTAAAGTCTTGCCTGACAATTATTTTCTTTTTTCTTTTTTTTACTGTCATGATTTTTTTTTTCATTATTATTATTGTCGTCTGCATATAGAAGGAGCTACTTATTGTTGTCATGAAGAACGAGATTTTATTTTTAAAATCCTGGAAAGAGAGGGAGAGGGAGAAAGACAGAGAGAGAGGAAGAAAACGTGTATGTGAGAGAGGGAGAGAGAGAGAGAGAAGGAGAAAAGAGACAAGAGAGAGAAAACATGAATAGAAACTATCGATCTTGATCCGCGTGATGCATAGCGAAGGGACCGGAAGTATGGTCGCTGGCAGAGAAGGTCAGCTAAGGCCATTTTCGGTTGACTTTTTTGCGGAATATGACCTTTATGGCGAGGGAATTGATGTGCGTAGGTGGGGAGAGGATGAGAGAGGGGGGGGGGAGAGAGAGAGAGAGTGTGTGTGTGTGTGTGTGTGTGATATAGAGAGAGAGAGAAGGAGGAGGAAGGGAACTAGAGAAGAAAAGGGAAGAGGAGAGAGAGAGAAGGAGGAAAGGAGAGAAAGAGGGGCGAAAGGGGGGGGGGGCAGAGAGAAAGAGACAGGAAAAAGAGATAGAAAGGGGGAGGAGACAGAAAAATATGAAGAGAGAAAGAAAAAGGAAAGAAATGAGAAAGGGGCGGAAAGGGAGAAGAATGATAAAATCAATAATAACAATAATTTTTTAAATGAACAAAGAGATAAACGTATATAAAATGAGACAAGAATGATAAAAAGAAAAAGAGAGAGAAAGTGAGAGTGAAGGAATAAGGAGAGAGAGAGAGAGCGAGAGAAGGAAACAGGGCGTGGTTATGCCTCCGAATTCCCAAATCTCTCGGGATGAAGAAACAGGAAAACAGCGTCTAAAAACACACACACAAATAATAAAATACAACAAAAATTATGCATTTCTTCTCCTCCTCCTCTCTCTCCCTTCCCTTTTCCCTGCATCCTCCCCAAAAGACGCATTTTCCCTTCCACCTCCTCACCTTCCAGAGCCAAGGCGGGAGGCATGTGGAGGGGTGGGCGGGGATGACTCAGCTTGTTATTGAGAAACCGGCAACTCACCCAGCTGGTCGGGCGGGAGTTGCCGATTAGCCCAATTAATTAACCGATCTCGTGCGTAGCGGAG
>NC_051426.1:4775805-4778984 GCF_015228065.2 Penaeus monodon | reverse complement strand
AAAAAAAAAAATAATTATATTATATAAAATTTTAATATTAAATTATAAATTTTTTTAAAAAATAATAATAAAATATCTTTAATATCTTTTCTAATATATATTATATATTTTTATATTATATATATAATATATTATATATATTATTATATATATATATATTATATATATATATAATATATATATATATAATATATATATTTATATATATATATATATTACTTTATATTATATATTATATTATATATTATATATATATTATATATATTATTATATATATATATTATATTATATATATTATATATATATATTTATATTTATATATATATATATATATATATAATATATATATAATTTTATTGATATTAATTTTATATATATATATATATATATTATTTATATATATATTATATTATTATTTATATATTTAATATTTATATATCTTTATATATTTATATATATTTTATTTATATATATTTTTTATATATATATATATATTATATTTATATTATTATCTATATATATATATATATTATTATCTATATATATATTATAATAATATATTATATATATATATTTTATTATATATATTTATATATATATTATATTTATATTATATATATATTTATATATATATTATATTTTATATTTATATATATTATATTATTTATATTATATATTTTATATTTATATATTATATTATATATATTATTATATATATATTATATATTTATATTTTTGTATATTATATTATATATTTATATATATATATATTTTTTGTGTGAATATATATATTTATATATATATATATTTTTTTTTTTTTTTTTCTCCCCTTACCTCAAAACTGATTTCCCTAATGATCACTTTTTCCCAACAGAATTCTTTACATGCAAGCAAGTGGAAAAAATCTTGACAAAAATGAAGAAATTAAAAATGAATGTACTGCTCCCAAGCACATTCATTGACCTCTGAAAATGTTGCTGCCAGTCATTTCACATTCAGAACACTGCAATGCACCCTTACCCAAGCTATTTATTGAGCATTTCTTTATCTTATTTTTGCCCATTTGCCCTAATCTTTTCATTAGATCAAAAGACATGCCAATGATGAAAGCCTGAACTCAAGTCATAAAAATGGGTAATTCCCATAAATGAACGTGTGGTGCTCTGTCCTTTTAATTCTAACCTCCAACAAGGGCAATTTACCTTAGAATCTAGACATGCACAGTACTCTGTGCCTACCCCATTAAATTCCCTTGCTTCTACTATATTGTTCCCCCCATTCTTTAATACAAAATATTTTGTTGTTCAGCCCAAAAGAACAAGAAACTCTGAACCAGCTGTTTTCTATTCTGGACTCCTGGTGCCTCTCCACAAAGGAAAAATTGGTAAAAAAGTCTCACCACATAAAAGCTTCACCCAAGGGCAACACCTATCCTCCACACCATACACCCCCACTTACCCCATGATGCCATGAAAGTGTTTTGTTCTCTGTGGTTTTTGTGAAATGTCTCCAAATGTCTCTAAGCACAGATGGCTCCACAAATGCCTGGCCACCAAAGAGGCAATTAGTAGAACCTTGTGACCTCACCTGAGTTCCCCTTTCCTTTAGTTTTTGGGAAATATTTTTACTAATGCTATCAATTGATGCCATAATTATCTTAAGACACTGTAATTCTAGAAATGTTATTGACATTACCATATATTCAAAGTCAAGGAAAAGAGTAAAGAGGTGAGATAGATAGTACTAGCCATTGGCTCACTGATGACCAAGTCCTTGTGTAGCAATTAATAAACTAAACTCATAGTACTTGTGTAGCAATTAATAAACTAAACTCATAGTGGACATGGCATGTACTTACACGCCCTCCCTGGTGGCATTAGGGTAAGTTCCTAGAAAATCCCTGGTAATATTGGGTATCCACATAGTAAACTAACACGACTCTCCTGCCAGTACAGACAACTGCAACTTCAACTGAGAACAAAATAGGTCACTTCAGGAGGCTCATAAAATCAATCTATCACATCCATTGGTATGAAATACACCAATCACTCAAGCACCCTGGCCAGGGATGAGAAAACCAGCCCTAAGTGCACAGCTACGAGAAACTTTGCTTTCCATGCATTTATTTAGTGCGAGGCAGACCCATTGTTTGCCACCGACTATTGAGAAATTGGGGAACTTTCCTGAAAAAGCTTTACTTTTTTTTTCTTTTCCCCTTATAACTATGTAAGTAATTATAAGAATTCAGAAATAATTTTGCTGAATTGTAAATAAATGTAAATAAATATATAAGCTAATGATATCCTAAAACAATTCACCACATTTCCTACAAAACACCTTTTCCTCTTATGTATCATATACTTTATCAAGTCAACTACCCAACTACAGCTTCATTACACTTGAAAGAACACAAATCACCCCACATGATCATTCATTCATTCATTCATTTATTTCTCTCTCAATTTCAGCATTTATTTCCTAATTTTGACAAATGAGGAATCTACCTCTACCTATTCCTCACCTTCTACAAAGTTCGAGTCTCCTGGTCCTCATCTTCTACCTCCCTTATTTCTACATGCTGCATAGCATTCCGAAGATCATTAATTTACATTCATAAAATCTTACTTTGAGATTAAAGCACAAGACAAAGAATGAATCTGGTACTCCACACACTCCAGCAGACAAAGCAGAACGTAGCTCCGCTGCCCTGTGTTTACCCATGGCCAAGTGCCCTCAGAGGCGGCCCTCATAAATCATTCTTTCTCTCCTCTCCTCTTCTCTCTCTCTCTACCTGCTCCTTCTCCTCAACCTCTACCCACCTCCCCCAATTTCTCTTTCCCTTTACGAACAACTGCAAAAAACTGTCTTCACGGCACTATCACATGCCTCATAGCCCTCTGCAGCAGTCTCCCTACCCCCTCCCTTCATCCAGGAACCCTTACCCTATCCTTCACCTGCCTGGCCCAGATCTCAGCCTGCAACCAACCTGTGTCCTGTAGTTCCTGATCATCTCGAGCTTCTCCTCACCGCCCTTATTCTCCTCCTTCTGCTCGATAGAGGAGATGATGCGCCATGACGCCCTCCGCGCACCAATCACATTCTTGTAGGCCACCGAGAGCAGGTTACGCTCCTCCACCGTCAGCTCCACGTCCATGGACGCGACGAGCTTCATGGCGTCG
>NC_051426.1:4773213-4775705 GCF_015228065.2 Penaeus monodon | reverse complement strand
TCTTTTTTTTCCGCCCCCACATCCCTTCATCCCTTCGCCTCAACTCCATTCCCATCTTTGGTTTGTTCATTTGCTTCTTCTCCAAACTCCATTTTTAGTGTTGTAACTGTATTGTTAGCAGTAATAGTTTGTATTAATTTTAATGGTGCTTTTTTATTATTATTATTATAATTATTATTTGAAATATTATTATTATTATTATTATTATCTGTAGTAGTATTTTTATATTTATTTTATTTAATTTTATTTTATTTTTGATTTTTTCCTCCAAAAGGAAGGAAAGGTTTCATGGATTTTTTTTTTTTATTTTTTTTTTTTTTTTTTTTTTTTTTTTTTTTTTTTTTTCATTACTACTTTTATTTTTATATTTATATTTTATTTGTTTAATTATTTATATCTTACAATACTGTTATTCAATAATTTTTATCAAATTTGGTTTTTGTATTCTTTATTCCTTGTTCATTTATTTGTTTATCTATATTTGTTATTTTTGTCATCGAACTTAAAGGTATGTTGTGAAAATACTTTCTAAGAACTGGAAGGAAGAAAGAGGTTCAGGTTGTGTAGCACTTTATCTTCCCCGACAAGAGGACAGTAAACCCACCTGGTGTCTTCGGCAGATAAGGGAGGCGACAGAGCACACAAAGTCCCATGTCGGATAAAAAGCGCAGTTCCTGCCCAGGGGCCTCCCTCCCTCCCTCCCTTAGATTAAAATTATGCACCAGGTAGCTAGCCTGTGTCTTCGATGCACAGGCCCCCGGACCCTGTGTGAGGCGACTAACGCGCTGTGCAGCGACGGGGCTCGGTCTCGATATGACAGGGACTAATGATGTCATTTTTGGAGTTCGTAGTGTGTTTTTTTTCTTGTGTCTGAGGTTTGATGGTACTAATCTAGGAGGTGGTTTATTTGCCCTTGTGAATCTCATCTGTGTTTGTGTTAGTAAACAGTGCAGAATTTGTTCTGAATTTTATGCTTTCACCCTTTTCTGGGGTTTTCATTTTGATTTGGCAGTTGCATGGAGTGAAAATTTGTGCAAAAAGTAGGGAGAATAGAATAATTGCCAACTTGCACTCACAATCTCTCTCTCTCTCTCTCTCTCTCTCTCTCTCTCTCTCTCTCTCTCTCTCTCTCTCTCTCTCTCTCTCTCTCTCTCTCTCTCTCTCTCTCTCTCTCTGTTTTCCTTGCTGTTCCTTGATAACAAACCACAAGCTCTGTGGGTTATGCCTGTACATGCAGCAATGTGCGTGGAGTGGGACGTTCCGCTTGATGTTGTGGACTCGCGCCCAGTGTCTGGCTGTTGCCAGAAATCAACAGAGTTTATCAGACAAAGGGATTTCTGTTACCCAGCAGTGATGGGTTAAATGTAGGATTTAAAATTGGTTTGACCCTAGTAGTGTGGGTTGTTGGCGCATCAACAGTTTTGCCTATTTTTGCCATCCCTCTCAGTACTTCACACACAACAATAGGCACCTAGTATTTCTTGTATTTCATTAAAAGATAAATAAATAGATTGAAAAATATAAATAAAAAAGTTTTCTCTTCACTTAAAGTGCCTGTATCTAATATATATTGGAGAAAGACAAGCATTGTCTGATGAGCTGAGGGGCACAGTGTTTCATGATGCAGTACCATCTGTGTCCACCACAACCATTGCAATATTGAGAGAGAGGTAGAAGAGGAAGGAGACCAGTAGTGGGAATTGGAAATCCAAAAAACGGAGCTAGTTTGTGCTTGCTTTTCTGATTTAGGGTATTGTATGTGTAGATGTCCTCTCTCTCTCTCCCCCCCCCCCCTCTCCCTCTCTCTTCTTTCCCTCTCCTCTCTCCTCTCTCTCTCTCCCTCTCCTCTCTCTCTCTCTCTCTCTCTCTCTCCCTCCTCTCCTCTCTCTCTCCCTCCCTCCCTCCCTCCCTCCCTCCCTCCCCTCCCTCCCTCCCTCCTCCCCCTCCCTCCCTCCCTCCCTCTCCTCTCTCCCTCCCTCCCTCTTCCCCCTTCCCTCCTTCCCTCCCTTCAGTGAATGTTAGTGGCTGGCAATGAAGTAGTCAGCTTCATGGTTTCCAAGAAGTAGATTCCCCCTTCTCATCTATATAGCACCTCCTTCCTCATACAACTACCTCTCTCTACTTCACATCTTCCCCCTTGTCCATCCCTTTTTCCCTCCTCCATTTTTACTGCCCATACCATTTGCTTCACTGCTCACAGTTGAGAATGCTCCTTTGTGCTTCTCTGTTGTGTGCCTTTGTGCCTCCGTGCCAAGCCGCTGTGCTGTGCCTTTGCTTTTGATGTGGATTGTTGTTCCTGCATTTTAAACATTTTGCAGGTATGGAGGTGCGTGTGCATGCGGATGTGTGTGTGTGCATGTACATGCATTCAACCATGTACTGTAGGTTGTTGGGGTTGGATGTCAGTTGATTGCTTGCATTTAGTTTTTGGCTTCCATTGTGTTCTTTATGCTTCCTTTTTATTTATTTTATATTTCTCTCTCTCTCTCTCT
>NC_051426.1:4765713-4768213 GCF_015228065.2 Penaeus monodon | reverse complement strand
AACAATGCAAACAGAAAATTTAGTAACTCTGCCTGGGAAATGCTGTGAGGTATCATGAGGATGAACCTGTCTCTTTCATGTTGCACTTTGCAGAAAGGAAAATTGTTCTTGGTTTCTTGGAAAGCTTGCATACTTTTTTTATGAATGTAATGCTAAAGGAATGTATTGCACTTGACTTTTTTAAGTGTTGCAGCTTTCTCTCCTGTTGCAATGCAGTTTATCTGGGCTTAGTATGTCACTGTAGACTAAACCAGAGAACAGCCTTATGAACCAACATACACTTTATAGATGTTTGACACCCAAGTGGATAGGACTCACCCAAGGCACTTTTTCCTCTGGCTAGGGAAAAATGTCAGGTTAGCAGTTTTGTATAACTTTATATGATCTGCTTCTATAATTAATAGCAAAAGCAAGTGGAAAGAGCCACAACTAATTTTGTGCTAATAAAATGTATAACATGCACAAGTATGTACTCATTGGTCTGATGATTTTACTGTTGGCATAATTAGAGTACAGGTGCTATGGCTGTACCAAAGTTCAGAATTTATTTTATAGTTGCAGCCCTACTTCTTTGCCAGTGATATAATGAAGGTGAAAATAATTTCCCTTACTTTACCCAGAAATTGACTAAAGATACATAGCCAGACATTGCTAGTTATCCGACTGTTGCAGGGCTGCATTGATTGCACGTGTGACTGCTGAATAAAACCTGAATTTATTTTTATAAAGTTCATGTCCTCCATAGTTTTACACTGGTATTTGACATGTGAATTCATTATCATGAGTATATTTACCTTCTCTTCCCTATGGCTGGTCCCTGCCTCTATTAGTCATGAGTCCTTGATTACATCTCTGCTGCTTGAGTCTGTGAAGTGCTGTGTGTGTGCATATTGTCACCTGTGTAGTTTGTTTGCCTTTATAGCTTTGGATATAACCATAATACTTATGTTGATAGATCAGCAGTGGTAATTGTACTGATGATAAGTGATACCTCATGTATCTAGATCTTGATGATGGAATGGGTCAGAGCTAAATATTTCCTCCTTTATGGATGGGCCTTGCATATGTTCACTATCATCCACGTTACAGAAGGAGAGAAAAGTTCCTATGGGCAAACGTGATCGGACTGTCAGAGCCCTGATAGCAGTCTGCTCCAGACATAGAATATTCAAAATATTTACTGGGATGGCTAAATTGGAAGTAGAAAGACGAAGTCTACAGTTGCGCAGATGTTACCCCAGGGGAAAGGGAGCGAGGACGATGGTTAGCTTAGTCGTGGGTGACCCTCTCCGAGGTCATGCCACTCTTCGTTCTGCCTATGTTCCTGCATTCCAGTTATTTTGAAAAAGCTCTATTTCAAAATTTATTTAAAAAAGAAGAAACAAAAAAGAAAGGAATTTCTGAGACTTAAAAGTTTAGAAACTGAAGGAATGGGTTGGTATATTTACATCATGGCACAACTGTATTACTTGATGCACACGACTTTATTTACAGGCCAAATTTCATGAGTTTACCAAATATTATTTATATATAACAACTAGAAAAAGTGCTTAAACAAGTTTCAGGCTCTGAAATTTTTATAACTAGGTTTCAAGTTGATTTCCCATGCATCCCATATATATATATATATATATATATATATATATATATATATATATATATATATGTATATATGTATGTATATATACATATATGTATATGTATATATATGTATGTATACATATATGTATATCCATATATACATATATATATGTATGTATATATGTATATACATATGTATATATGTATGTATATAATATGTATATATACTATGTATATGTATATATATGTATGTATATATACATATATGTATATATTTGTATATATATGTATATGTTTATATATGTATATATATACATATATATGTGTATATATACATATTGTATATATATGTATATATATCATATATGTACATATATGTATATATATAATCTATATATATATATATATACATATATATATGTATATATACAATATGTATATACAATATATGTATATATACTAACATATATGTTATATAATATAAATACTATTATATATACATATATATACATATGTATATATATACATATAATATGTTAAAATATATAACATTTATATATATGCATATAATTTGTATATATATATAATATGTGTATATATGTATATAATGTATATATACATATATGTATATATATACACATATATGTTTATATATACACACATATATATGTATACATATATATACATATATATATATACATATATATGTGTATATATACACATGTATATATATACACATATGTATATATATATATATATATATATATATATAGTGCATTGGGTTTATATTTATTCCCCTCAGATCCATTGTATACTAAAATCAAGCCATTGTATCTCACTTTAGTCATAGCTCTACAGACTCTTCGAATGTTTGTTCATACAACTAAGTGTTTCTAGACTACATCTTGGGTAGCTTTAA
>NC_051426.1:4755713-4760713 GCF_015228065.2 Penaeus monodon | reverse complement strand
ATGATAGGTAGGTTAATTACTTTTCTCCTGTTTCCTTGTTTTCCACTTTTTCTGTTCTTGAAATTTTATTTTTAATACTATATACACACACCTCCTCCTGTCCCTCTCTCCTCCTTCCCTCGTCCCCAAAGCATGGCTTTGAGGCCCTAGACAAAAGCCATTCAGCGTTGCCCTCTAGCATCCGCAGTCACAAGAAGTGGATGTTGAGGGTTCTTCCCTGGGCTCCATACTTGTCTGTCTGGCCTGGGGTTCCTGCGCTGGGTGGAGCCTCCTGGTCACTGCAGGCTCCTTTCCCCTTCGAAGACATTGCTTGCCTCCTCCTCCTCCTCCTCCCCTACCCCCTACCCCCTACCCCCTACCCCCTACCCCCTACCCCCTACCCCCTACCCTGTACCCCCTACCCCAGTACCCAATGGATCCCACTGGGTAGCAGGAGACCAGTGCATGTCCTCAAGTTACAGGAGGTTTAATACACAAAAATTCTCAACTCTTTTGTATTCTGAAAAAAAAAAAAAAAAGGAAAAAAGATTTATTTTTTTTTTATTTCTTTCCCCTTACCATACTGTGTGAATGAGCTAAAGCGCATCTTGGCACTTTTTTCCTGCTTGGGGAAGTAGCACAGTTGAGTTAACGTGGAATCCTAACCATCTTTCATTGTTGGTCTCTCTCTTTCTCTCTCTCTATCCCAGTTGTCTCGTTGTACTTGAAGAGTAAGCGTTTGTATATTGACGCTAAATATGTTTCACTAGGAGAAATAAAAAAACAAAAAACAAAAAACAAAAAAAGGTTTGGCGTAATGGAGGCGCAGAGGACCCAGCACAGGAGCCCCAAGTAGAACGCCCAAGAGAGAGCACTTCAGGGGCCCAACTTGATTGGAAATGTGAGGCCTGGCGGTAGGCATTTGGACAAACTCTCGTAGAGTGTAGTAAGCCACCCCTGACCCCTTCCCTCCTGCCCCCTTCCCCCCAGGTACCAGTCTCTCCCACTGGCTGTCCCGAGCAGCTCTCCATTTGCGCCACTTTAGTGTTTACTCTGTAGAGTTCGCGCTTCATTACACTCGTGCGTTTCCCCAGCTGTGTGTGGTCAAGAGGTCACAAAAATTGACCAGGCTGTTGAGCGCTGAATTGGGCCGCTCATTTTCCTATATTTCCATAGACACAGAGAGGTAGCTTGATTGTTGAAGAGCCACAGGGTGCGCGGGTGAGCGGGGCAGAGGGCTCCAGGCTGAAGAGGCAGCTTGGGGTCTTGCGGTGCCTCACCTGCAGCCCAGGTATGGCCACAGACAGAGTGAGTCGAGCTGCTGTGAACACTTTTCTGTTGTGATGACCTTGGCCGAATGTATTATATTGGACACATTAACAGTCGACTCCCATCATCCACCAGTCAGTTAGTCTTTGTCTTTGTAATAAGAGTCCAGCCACCTTGTGTACTATCATTTTAGCCCTCGTCCCCCTCCCCCTTCACCTTGTTGCGTTTGGGTTGCTTGGTGCTGCTTGATGTTGTTTCTGCAAAATGATTTCCCTTGTTTAGTCAGACTTTTCACTCTAATTTGGGGGCCAAAGAACAGGTAGTGATACCTTGGTGTGTCCCGGCGATTTCATGGGCGGGAAAGGACACAGTGCTTCCCTTGGCAAAAAAGGGAAAAGACAGCTGCTGGTGAGGCAACTCAATGGTTTCTAGCTGGCAGAGGATGTGTTCTTGCATCCCATTGCCTTTCTGGCTTCTAAATTTCACACCAAAAAAAAAAAAAAAAAAAAAAAAAAGTACTTGTGTAGGTGAATGAGACAAATGCCAGGTTTTCTGTGTGCCTCGATCTGATCTGGCCTGGGAGAGCCCCTCTGTGGTGCCCTGTTCCACCCACCTGAGTGTCCAGCATACACCACGTCTCGTTCTGACCCATCCCCATTCCCCATGCACCCCCCCCCCCCCATTAGTTGGCCATGATTCCCTCGCAGCAGGAAGGTTCGATTGCCAAGCAGAGACACACATCTGAATGAAGGTTTTCCTCTTTTTTTTTATCAGTTTTTAAAGCTTAGGTCAAGGTGTGGAAGGAGGCGTCTGCGTGGTGTGCTTGCGAGGGACGAAGTGGCTCGACCTGATTCGCCTCGCCCTCATTAGGCCCTAGGGCGGAAAGTGGAGACGAGGGCGGCAGAGGCTGAGCTGCCTGTGGTGCTTCAGTCAGGCTTTTTCCACTGAACTTTATTTGGTTATTGGAGTTGGTCATTCATTCTCTGTTGTCTTTCCATTGTATTATTATTATTATCATTGTTGTAATTATTATTATTGTTATTACTATTATTATTATTATTATTATTATTATTATTATTATTATTATCATCATCATTATCATTATTGTTATTATTATTATTATTATTATAACTACTAGAAATAGTTATTTCAGTTGGTACTATTGTTATAAAAAGAATCTTACAATAATTTCATTATCGTTATTGTGATTATCATAGTACCCTTCACAGCCTCTAAGGGAACAGTCCCAGATGCATCCCTATGCGAGGCGGCTCGCAGATTGTGTCGGGACCAGATTTGTATCTCCCCAAACATTCCAGAAAGCACTTTGGTATAACCGCCATGGAAGCAGCCAAGCAATTGTTTTACTTTTGTTATTATTATCTTAATTATATGAGTTTGTTGTATGATTTTTTTTTATTATTATTATTTTAAAAAATTTTGCTATCACTGTCAACAGATAGCACTCATAACCCTTCTTGGTGCTAGCAGATACCTATGCCTCCAATGGCTGTCATGTGGCAATAAAACAAAACTGGAAAATACCTTGAAATATTCGCCCTCAAAGCAAAAGAATATAGATAAATAGATCAATAAAATAATGGCAACTGACACAGGTGTAGCTTGGTAAATTACATGCAGGTTTAAGACATAAGTAATTAAATATAAAACTATTTAAAAAAAAGATTCATACACACACTACAACAAAAAAATAAACCAAAAAAAACATAAAAAAAAAATAAAAAATAAAAAAAATTCTTCAAGAAAATGGCTTAATTAGAGTTTGTAATTTTAGTGTGACCCCCACTCCCCTCCTCCCCCTTCCACACCCCTCTCTCTCTCTCTTTGAAAAAAGAAGGTAAAAACAGTTGTAAACAGTTTCAAAGATCTAGGAAGAGTTGAGCATTGTGCTGGCTTACTCATTCTGTTCAGGCTCTGCCCCACACTGTCCAGCTCGGCCTCGGAGTGCCACGTGTGGCCGCTTGTGTGAGAGGTTCCCTTGAGAGGAGAGAGGACTGTGGCTGCCTCCGGGCCTGAGGAACAGGTGTGTCGGCAGGGGACAGAAGTCTGTGTAAACAAAACAACGGATAACTGGATGGTGTAGTAGATGTATCAATAGGAATAAACAACTTGAATACAAAAGTAAATATTTATATGTATAAAGAAAACACCTGGCACAATAATAATAATAATAATAATAATACCTGTCGCTGCAGTCCACGATTGGAACGACTTGACGTGTTGTATTTTTTACTACAATACCAGTGAACTAAATAGATGCTATACACCAGGAGTTGTGAATCTTGCTAGAATGTTGACCCCCTCTATGTAAATACCAAATTGTGATAGGCAAAGCACACGTGTCAATGCACTTGCATGTCAAAAGTGTTTGATTAAACCTCATATTCTCTAAGTATGGTTTCATTATCCATTTAAAAAGCCTTTGTTTATTTTTATTATTTTTATTTATTTATTTGTTTTTATTTGTAGTTTTATGTTTTTTTCCAGTTATAAAAAAACTATTTTTAAGTCTGATGCACTGTAAAGATTGAACCTCTTTTACAAGTTCCTTTTTGAGTCACTTTGGTAACTCTTCCCTTAAATATCCTCCTATGTACTGCATTTCCTCTCCTCCAAAACTGTTATGTATGTTTCAGCAGATCTTGTAAGCACTATACATAAATTATATATATATATATTTTCTTGTCATGATGTACACATATGTTCCTCGTTAGAAAAAGTAAAAACCTAAAACTGTGAATGATGTTAAGAGGGCTTTAGTATAGTCACTCTTGTGGGACGTGACTCGAGTGCAGGCAAGCCTCCTCTTCGCACGCTTGGCCCAGTTAAGGGAGTCCTCACCATAGACAAGCTCTGATAATGTTTTTCGAGATATGAGAAAAAAAGCTATTAGATTACTTTTAAGTTGCTTCTTTGAATGTTGTTTGTATGTCCTTGTGTCGATAATTGTTTCTTTTCGTCTTCTTTCTAAATAGAAGTATTGTACTTGCTTAAGTCTGGATGAAAAAAATGGATTTTGGAATTGTCAAATGATTGTCGTCTTTATCCTCTGGGTATTTACATTTCCTCAGACATTATTTTGAAGGAGAAAAATCTAGCTCTTGGATAAGTTTCTTTGAAAGACAGGAATGAACGTAAACTTTGGGAAAAAGGAATTTGAATATGAAAGTTGCCATCGTCAGAAGGCAAAGGCACATTCAAGAAAACACTTCTTCCATTTACCAACAAGTTGTTTATTAAAAGGTAGAAAAATGGTCCACTGCTGTCGTGGAACAGAACAACTTCAACAACAAATACAAAATTCAAGGGAAAGAAACAATTAAGATAATTATCACCAAGTAAGTATGTACAATATACAAAAGCGATACAATTCATCTACACTATATACATAAGTATTAAAAAGACAGTAAAAAAGGCACATGACTGCATTGAGCATTTTTGTCGCATATATTCATATTGTATCAAACATGTAGAACATTAAAGGGTTTTTAAGTACACTTTTCATTAAAGGTTAATAAGTCGGTCTTGATCCCCAAATCCGACTTTGTTGAAGGGAAAAGCTCTGAAATTGGGACGGATTCCTGACAGAAACATTACAAAACTTGTATTTAGATTTCTCCTTAGAGAGGTTAAGTACTCTTGTCCCGTCCTATAAAATCTATATATAATAAGAAATCTGGAAGATGGGATTATATATAAAAAGAAATGGAAAACGGGTCATTTCATAAGCA
>NC_051426.1:4748213-4750713 GCF_015228065.2 Penaeus monodon | reverse complement strand
TCTCTCTCTCTCCTCTCTCTCTCTCCTCCCCGTCCCCCTCCCCTCCCCTCTCTCTTCTCTCCCCTTTCCCCCCCCTTTCTCTCTCTCTCTCTCTCACTCTCTCCCCTCTCTTTTTCTCCCCCTCTCCCCCTCCCCCCTCTCTCCCCTCTCTCCTCTCTCTCTCCCCTCTCTCTCTCTCCCCTCCTTTTCTCTCTCCCTCTCTCTCTCCCCTCTCCCTTTTCTTTCTCCTTCTCCTCCCCTTTTCGTCTCATCTCTCTCTCTCTCTCTCTCTCTCTCTCTCTCTCTCTCTCTCTCTCTCTCTCTCTCTCTCTCTCTCTCTCTCTCTCTCTGACTAACCTTGGTGAGGGAGCCCGCCTTCTCCTGGTGGAGGAGCTGCAGCAGGGACCTGAAGGCCTGCTTGGAGGGGACGGCGGCGGGGAGGGCCAGCGAGCCGGTCCTGGCGCGCTGCAGGGGGTCGTCGGCGCCCATGAAGAGCTGCGCGGCGGCGGCGGCGACCTGGCACAGGGACATCAGGGGGGCATCTGCGGGGAGGGGGGGGGTCAGGGCACGGAATGCCATGTGGCAGAGGCGCGGAAGGGAGGCAAAGCACTATTGCACTGGGAAGCGAAAGCGACGCTTGGCAGACAAGGCGGTCGCAGAAACAGGGTCTCACCGTGCTCCGCGGGCGGGGCGACCACGAGGCGGTGGTCGGGGTCGTGCCCCTCCAGCTTGCTGCCGCGCGCCGCCAGCGTCAGGTCGAGGCAGGTCTCCTCCAGGCCCTGCGCCTGCATATGCTTGAGACCCGTGACCAGCTGCAACAACACCAAGCACGTCTGCCGCTCCCACTCCGCCGGCGCCGCCGTCAGCCGCGCCCGAGTCTCGCCTGCGAGGCTCTGCAGCGACGTCAGGCTCAGCGGGGGCAGCACCCACACCGTGCCTGGGGGAGGGGGGGGTTAGTGTCGCGGAAGGGGAATCTAGTTCTGTTGGCTGCGCCTGCGCCTCCTGCGTCGCCTCCTTCTGGCTGCGCCGAGGAGGAGGAAGCGGGGCTCTTGCGCGGCTGGGACTCCGGCCGGCCGTGGCCTCTGCTCATGGCTCTTCCTCTTTCTCCCTCTCGCTCGGGGGGAAGGGGGGTGAGTGGGAAGGATGGTTAGGCTGTAGTCTCTCTCTCTCTCTCTCTCTCTCTCTCTCTCTCTCTCTCTCTCTCTCTCTCTCTCTCTCTCTCTCTCTATATATATATATATATATATATATATATATATATATATATATATATATATATATATATATATATCGCAGTGGTTCCCAAACATTCCTGGCGCCCCTTGGTTTCCAGGGGGATTCCTAGCGCCCCCCCTCATACACACATGCGAACGCTTCCAATCTAAAACAGCAAGATCAAACGCAAAGATGCATTTCACAAATAAAACCTAATTTAGTAAACCCATTTATTTGGCAGGTTTAGCTGTGTCAGAAACGCCACCCTCTTGCCTCACCGCCCCACTTTGGGAGCCAGTGATCTATCGCAATCTGTTTATATAAATATCTATCTCTCACTTCCTCTCTTTTCTCCCCATTATCCTCTTCTTACCTTGCACGGCGCCGCCCCTGTCGTTGGCGTGGGCGTCGAGCAGCGTGGGCGGCAGGGCGTGGCTGAAGGCGGCGATGGGCAGGGGCGTGAGAAGGTGATGCGCCTCCACCTTGGTCTCGGGCGTGAGCATGAGGGTGACCTCGCGGCCGCCCGCCTCACCCGCGTAGAAAACGCGCTGCCCGACGCTCGCGAGGGCGTCGCCGCGCACGCCCACGTCCGCCCAGCGCCGCGCGCGAGCGGCCTCCTCCAGGCCGGGCGGGCACAGCGGGCTTGAGAGCTGCGTGGAGAGAGGGCTGGTTACGGCGCGCATCGTAATCATAAGAGCAATAGTAATAGGAATCAAATAAGAACAATTCAAAAACAAACAACAATAGTACAAGTAATAATAACAATATCACCAAGAGTCAAGCCATTCAACAGGGCGGCCACGGGGGCGCCGTCCTCTGCGTCCGCCCACCTGGTCGAGCATGTTGGCGAGGGCGTCGTGGTTGGCGCTGACGACGGCGCCGTACTGCGCCTCCAGGCTGCGGTCCGCCAGCGCCGACCCGCGGCGCGCACTCGCGAGACCCGTCTTCCTCTCGGCCGAAGACGGGGCGGAGGGCGCGGCCGGGAGCTGGGGGGGAGGGGGTAGCGTTAGACGAGGGCTGAGGGTCGGGCTGGGGGGCTGTGGCTCAGGATGGGCTCATGATAAAGACGCGCTGTAATGGTGCTCGGAGCTGTTAAGGCTGAGCTTATAGCTAAGACGTTTACTGGCAAGAGTTCTTTCAACCAAGGTCCAAGCTAAGTACATGATAACAATGACGATCGTAATACAATAAAAGTAAAATAAAGAATCTGAACAAAATAACTGGAAATTAAACATCACTGCCACTCCATTATCTCACAAGATAAACACCACAGGAACAGTGGTACTCCCTCGGCACCAAGTGGCAC
>NC_051426.1:4740713-4743213 GCF_015228065.2 Penaeus monodon | reverse complement strand
TCCCGCATCTCCCTCCTTCTGGTCTTCCTCTTCCTCGTTTCTCCTCCTCCTCCTTCTATTCCTCTTCCCCTTTTCCTTCTCTCTCCTCCTCTCTCCTTATTCTCTCTCCTCCTCCCCTTCCTGATCTTCTTCTCCCCGTGCCTCTTCTTAGTCCTTCCCTTCTCCTCACTCCCCTCCCCTTATCTATTCCCTTCCTCCTCTCCCACATCGTCCCTCCCCTTTCTCCTGCCCTCCTCCCTCCTTTCCCTTCTCCCCTTCTCTCCTCACAACCATTCCCCTCCCTCCCCTTCTCCCTCTTCCCTTCCCCTTCCTTCCTTCCCTCCTCCTCCGTCCCTTTCCCTTCCCTTCCTTCCCTCCCCTTCCTCCCCTCCCCTTCCCTTCCTTCCCTCCTCCTCCCTCCCTCCCCTCCCCTTCCTCCCCCCTTACCTGCGCTCCGGCGGGAGGCTGCGGCGCCCTCCTCTTCTCCCTGTCGTCCTCTCCTCGGATGCTGGACGTCCTGCCGGGCTTCCTGGGGGTGATGGGGGCACGTACGTCGCCTGGGGGGGGAGGGGGCGGTGAAAATAGGCAAACAGATGGGGCGGAGAAATCCGCCATTACTACTTTTCTCTCTCTCTCTCTCTCTCTCTCTCTCTCTCTCTCTCTCTCTCTCTCTCTCTCTCTCTCTCTCGCTCTCGCTCTCTCTCTCGCTCGCTCTCGCTCTGTCCTTCACTCTCCCACTTTTCACTCCCTCCTTCCCCCCCTCTCCCTTTCTCTCCCTCCCTCCTTGCTTCCCTCCCTCCCTCCCTCCCTCTCCCTCCGTCCCTCCCTCCCCCCTCTCCCTCCTTCTCTCCCTCCTTTCCTTCCCTCCCTCCTACTCGACCCACAAATTGTCCAGACAGCTAGAGAGAGAAGCTAACAATCTCTTAAACAAATAACAACAATAACATACTCATAATAATAAGCCAACAATCTTGAGAAAGAAAAAAGAAAAAAGAAAAGCAAGTTCCCTTCCGCCGTCGCGCCCTCACCCAGGTTGGCGTAGACGGAGTCCCTGGCCAGCTTCGGAGGCTCAGGCCTGGGGGGTCCTCCCCCTCCTCCTCCTCCTCCTCCTCCTCCACCTTCTGCCTTTCCTCCTCCTCCTCCTCCTCCTTCTGCTCTTCCCTCTCCTCTTCCTGCCTTCGACGAGCTACCTGCGCTGCTCGGGGTCCGCGTGGGCGGCGGCGGGCGCTGGGGCCGGAGGTGGGCGTGCGCGGGGACGTCGGAGGGTCCGTCGGCGAAGGGGGGCGTGGCCTCCGCGCCCTGGCTCGACTCCAGCGACACCTTGCGGGGGGGAGGGGGCGGCTTGGGCCGACCTGGGGGAAGGGGGAAGAGGGAATAAACAAAGGAGCAATAAAGGAGAACGAAAACAATAAAAGACAACTGAACAGACACTCGGCTCGACCAGCGAGCGGACGAGCGACGTCGACGGCCTGACCTTCCGAGTTGAAGCCGAGGTGGCCGGGCGGCGCGGCGCCGGCGTGGCCGCTCTCGCTCGCGAAGGACTCCCGCCGCTCCAGCGCAGGCTCCTGCGGGCACGAGAGGGGTCAGAGGGCACGGGGCAGGGCAGGGGCAGGCTGCTGAAGGGGGGGGGGCGGCAAACCTTCATATATATATACATATTCATATATCACAAACATGATGGAAGCGGAAAGAGAAATGAAGTCGGATAATCTTGAAGAAAAGAAACACAGGCACCAATAAACGACGGAAGAAAGAGGATGAAGAAAAGGAGGAGGGGGAATAAGAAAAGGAGGATGATGAAAGAGAAGAACCAGAGAAGAGGAAGAGAAGAGGAAGAAGAGCGCAGCGAATGCAAGAGCAAAGCGAAACCCCGCCAACCGGAACCGAAAGCGAGCGCCGAGGGGAGTAGGAAGCGGAGCGCGAGGGGCGCACTGACCCTCCTGAGGAAGGAGCTCTTCTTCTCGAGCGCCGTGCCCGCGGCCAAGGGGCACGGCACGCTGGCGTAGATCTCGACGCTGGCGGCCGAGGGCAGGGGGGGCGCCTCGGGGGGGGCCAGGGCGGGCGCGGCGGCGTCCGGCGGCGCCTGCGGGGAGGGGGGGGGGGCGTGAGTAAAGGAGGGATAAGTAGATAAATGATAAAGGGGGCATGGAAACACGAGGATAAATGAGTAAAGGGAGAAAAAGACAAATGATGAAGGGAAGGAACGGAAATAACGAAAGGAGGAATAGAAGCATAAGTAAAAGTACGAGACGATAATGGAATAAAGGAAGAAACGACAGACGAAAGGAAGGAAGAACGACAGATGAGTAAAGGGAGAAACGACAATCAAAAATAAGAAAATAATTGATGCGTAAATTAAATTAATTATGAAGAGGTGATTATTTTTTTCGACCAACAAAGAAACAACAATGTTAAAAAAAAAAAAAAAAAAACATGTTTATGAAAAAATAACAAATGATCAGCAATAAAAAAAACTGAAAATAAAATAACTGAGGATGAAGAAGAAAAAGAAGAAAGAAAA
>NC_051426.1:4733213-4738213 GCF_015228065.2 Penaeus monodon | reverse complement strand
ACTGCTGTGGCTGGGCACCACGGCGGGCAAGGACTCGGTTCTGCCGAGTCAGCAGCAGCTGACACACGTGAGCAAAATCAAGCAGACAGTATGTCATATGTCACACCAAGAATATCCATTGTAACAAATGGAATCAAAACCAAACTCTCTATTCCAATCTGTCTGTCTCTCCTCCCTCCCTTCCTCCCCCCGCTCACCTGCACTCCGTCCTGGTGATAATCGAGCGGATGGATGATCTGCAGGCGTGACTTCCTCGCCTCCCTCAGGAGTTCCCTTCTCTCCTGCTCCCTGGCCGCCGCCGCCGCCGCCTTCCTCTTCTCCTCCTCCTTAGACGCCGAGGAGGAGGAGGAGGAGGACCCCAGCCGCAGGAGCTTCTTGAGGGAGAAGCGTGAGGAGGAGCCTCTTCCGCCGCCCCCCCCTCCTCCTGCTCCTCCGTCGCCGCCCTTCTTCGTTCTGTCCCGCCCCCGCGCCTCGCCCTCGCCGCCCCGCTTGGCCGTGGGCGGGGAGGACGGCCGGAAGAAGCCTGAAAGTGGGCGGGGGAGAGTCGAGAGGTAAGCAGAGGAAATGGAGATGATTAGGAGGTAAGGAAGCTGTGGTTACTGCTGCCGATCAGCCGATCTCCCTCTGCATCGAGCACGACTGGAACCTCAAGGAAGAGGAAGATCGAGCGAACAATATTCATGTCGATCTATCTCTCTGTCGATACACCTATGTGTCTATACAACTGTCTATCTATCTATTTATTTGTCTATCATCTCTCTAACACTATCTATTTACCGATCTCTCTCTCTCTATATTTATCTATCTATCTCTATATATATTTATCTATCTATCTCTCTATATTTTTATCTATCTCTCTGTATATTTATCTATCTATCTATCTAAATAGATAGCGAGCTATCTATTTACCTACCTACCTACTTGTCTAGCTACCTCTCTCTGTGTCTCTACATTATCTATCTATCTCTCTATTTATATATTCATCTATTTAGCTATCTCTCTAGCTAACTAGCTATCTACTTGCCTACCTATTTACATCTGAAGTAAGAGTGACGTCACAGTCGTGAAGTCACACGACCCTGACGTCACCTCCCGAACTCCTTCCATCAAGTGACCTATGACGTCACCCCCTCCCCCCCCTCCGACGCTCATGCCTGCCCGCCCGCCGACCCCCACCCCCCCTGCCGGGCCTCACCTGATCTGCCGAAGCTGAACCTGGACGAGGAGGACGTCGTCGAGGCCGAGCCCTGCGGCACGAGCACGGCGGCCGTCGCGGCGGCCACGGAGGCGTCGAGGCTGACCACGTGGGCGCTCGCCCGCGGCACCGAGTGCGACCTGGACGCCGCCGGCCTCGAGGCCGTCCCGCTCGCGGCCGCCTCGGGGTTCGGCGCCGTCGCCACCGCCGCGCCCGCCCACGCCGCGACCTCCGCGCCTGGAAGGGACGCCCATTAGCACGTGTTTCCTGCAGCTCCCCTACTGGGTCTGATTACGTTACAATTACCACCTTTGCTTGTATTCAAATCCCTACATGCCAGTCTGCTTACAAGGATAATAAGGATAAAATAAAAATGATATTTACTACAAGACTCCCGACCCCGCACTTACCTTCGGCGCCGCTCGCCCCGACGGGCCCGATGGAGTTCCTGTAGAAGGGCACCGCCGAGGACGACCGCTCGGCCTTCCTGAGGGGCGGCGGCTCCTCGTCGTCGTCGTCGTCGTCGTCAAAGTCGTCCGTGAAGGACGAGTAGGACTCTCCGTCGCGGTTGTCGCTGGGGACCTGGAGGGCGTGGCCGTAGGCGTGGCTCTCGCGCTGCCCCTCCTCCTCCTCTTTCCCCTCGTGTCCTTGTCGCTCGCCCTCCTTCTCTTCCTCGCGGCCTGCCTCCTCATCCTCGTCGCCCGCCTCGCCCTCGGCGGGCGGGCGCGGCGCGGGCCGCTTGCTGGAGCTGGACCTCGTGGCCTTCGTGCCGAAGTCGAGGGCAGCTGAGAGCAGGCTGCGGTTGGCCTCGAAGGTGGACCTCGACTGGCACCGCGTGGACTCGTGGCGGTCCACTGAGGAGCAGGACGGCGAGGAGGAGGCGCTGGAGGTGGCGGGCGGCCCCGGAGGGGCGTCGCGCGCGCCGCTCGAGGCCTGAAGGCTGTCGTCGATCTCGTGGTAGATGGTCTCGTCGTCGCGGGGGTCGCGGGCGGGTCTCGCGGGGCCGGCGGCGCCCGCGTGCACGGCCACGGGCACGTCATACACGGCCTCCGCGACGCGCTGGGGCCGCCCCTGCTGCGCGGGCACGGCCGGCGCCTGCGTGGTGGGCGGGGGCCTCTTGGGCGCGGCGGCGTCCGGCCGGGACCCCGCCGACGACGCCTCCGACATGCCCGAGGACGTGGACATGGTGTCGCTGCGGTCCTCGGCGGCGAGCGACGCGAGGTTGGGCGCGGACACGGCGCTCGAGATGCCGCCGACGGAGTGGCGCGGTGCGATGGGCGCGGGCGTCGCGTACACCCGCGGGGAGGAGCTGCCCGAGGACCGGTAGGAGACCTTGGGCTTGTCCTTGAGGATGGGCGGCTTGGGCGTGATGACGGGCTTGGCGCCTGGCAGGCCCTTCAGACAGGAGGTGGAGGCGTAGAGAGCGGACTTCTGGATCCCCGCCGTGGGCGCCGCCGCCTCCTGAGGGGCCTTGATGTCCCTGAGGAAGTCCGGCGTCGCGGGCGTGTAGGCGGGCGAGGGCGGCGCGTAGGGCGCCTCGTACATGGAGCGGGTGGACGCCGCGTGCAGGAAGGACGAGTTCTGCGGGCTGGACGCGACGACGATGGGCGTGCCGAAGGTGGTCAGGAGGCTCGAGGTGCTGCCCTGTCGGCTGGCGGGCGCCTTGGCCAGCTCGGGCGACGGCGTCGTGGCCGCGGAGGGCCTCCGGGGGGCCTCGCTCGCCACGTGCCTGCTCTCCGGCCCCGGGGGACCCTCTGCCTCGGCGAGCGGCGCCTCCAGGCGGGGCGTCTGTACCTTGCTGTTCACCGCCTCCTTCAGCTGCGCCTCGGGGCTGGCTTCGACGCTCCGGCGTCGGGTCCCCGCCGAGAGCTTGTGCGCGGCGCCCGGGCTCGTCCTCGAGGCCTCTGCCGCCCTGGGCTCCAAGCTGGTCTTCCTCGCCGCGAGAGGACGCGACTCCGGAGGGCTGGGCCTCGGGGGGGACTTGGGCTTCTCCGGGGGGGGCTGACGGGGGGACTGCCGGGGCGAGGCCTCGGGCGCCCTGCGAGACTCCTCCGTCGTCGCCTCCTCCGGACTGAGCTGCTTCGCCAGGGACGTCCTGGGCGCGGACGTGGGGAGGGCTTTGAGAGGCTGCTTCGCCTCCTTCGCCTCGCGGACGCCTGCAGGGGGAGGGTCCTCTGCCTGCTGCGTTGGTTCAGCGTCCGCCGAGAGACGCGGGTCAGAGGGCGCGACCGACGAAGACGGCGGCGTCTCGATGGCGGCCGAGGGAGAGTCGGCCTCATTGGCCTTCTGCGCGTCGCTCTCCGCGTCCGCTGCGTCCGCGCCTCCAGCGAGGATGCTGTCAATGTTGGTGACCTTCGTCGGGGCAGCGCTGGGGGCCGCAGGCGCCCCAAGCAGGTCGTCGATGGACGTGACCTTCCCCTTCGTACCCTTGCTCGCCTTCTGCAGCTGCTCCTCCTCCTCCTCCTGGATGACTGTCTTCTCGACCATCTCCTCCTCGCGGGGCACGTACTTGGGCTTGATGCCCTTGAGGGGCACGTCCTCGTCGTCAGCCGCGCCCTCCCCGGCGGGCGCCAGGGCGGGGCGCACCACCTCGCCATTCTTCATGGGCAGCACCTGGTTGACGCGCAGGTCCGCGTTGTTCCTGGCGATGAGCGGCTTCACCGTGACCAGCGGCGGCGATCGCTTCAGCTTGACCTTGCCGCCCTCCGGCCGCTGCTGCTCGTCCTTGCAAGCGCCGCCCTTGAGGTCGGCCTCCAGCCTGGCGCCCTCGCTGCGGCTCCTGTTCTCCCTGCCGAGGCGCTCCAGCTCCTCGATCTCCGCCAGGATCATCTTGCGCTTCTCCTCGAGCTCCTTCACGGACGGCAGGAGCTCCTCGATGTCCTTCTTCAGGTTGTCGTTGTCGGAGTTGAAGTCGGTGTTCTTCTCCGTGAGGCGCCGCAGCACCCTCTCGTCGGGGCTCAGCTGCGCGAAGTCGTCGTCGTCGTCGTCGTCGTCGTCGTCGTCGTCCAGGAGGTCGTCCTCGTCGTCCGAGTAATCGACGTCGCCGCCGTAGCCGATGACCTCCTCGAGCGTCGCGCGGAAGGCGAGGGTGCCCCGGCGCGGCTCCCTGGGGGCGCCGGACTTCTTCAGGATGCCCGCCGGGGGGGGTGCCCGCTCCTCCTCCGTCGCCTCCGCCTCGCGCCGCCCCTCCTCCTCCTCCTCCTCCTCCTCCTCGTCGGCGTCGTCAGCGTGCGGCGTCTCCTCCTTCTCCAGGTCGGAGTGGTGGCTCTCCGCCTCGCTCCTGAGGGAGGCCGTGTCGCTGTTGGCCGGCGAGGCCGACGCCTCCGACGAGGCGGAGCTGGAGGGCGCGCTGGACGAGCCGTCGTGGCTAGCGTCGGAGCCGAGGTCGCTGCTGGCGTCGCCCCTGTCGTCCGCGGCGCCGCCCTTGGGCTCCGGCGCGCGCCCCTGCCCCAGCAGCTCGCTCAGGAGCCTGGCCTCGCTCTGGCTGCGCACCTGCTGCACGAGGCGCGAGCTGCGCAGGGCGTCGGCGGCGGCGCCGGGGGCAGCCCTGGCCTCGGCGCCGCTAAGCAGCAGGTTCTTCTCGTTCTCGCGGCTCACCAGGCTCGACATGTCCTTGATGAGGCGCGGCGACTTGAGGTTCGAGGGCGACTTGGCGATCACCATCGAGTTCCACGAGTTGCGGCCGTAGTACGAGCGCTGGTACACGCTGCCGGCCACGCCCACGTACCTGCGCGAGCCGCCCACGCCGCCCTCGTCGGCCCCGCCGCGGCTGCCCCTCGAGGACAGCCCCACGCCCTCGTCCTCG
>NC_051426.1:4725713-4728213 GCF_015228065.2 Penaeus monodon | reverse complement strand
GCCACACGCACACACACACAGACCATCCCTACACACCTTCACAACTTCCCCTCCCTCTCCCTCCTCCACCCCCTCTCCTCCCTCCCCCACCCCCTCTCCTCCCTCCCCAAACACCAAACAACGGACGAACACGAAGCCGAAGTTCCGGTCTTTGCCCAAGTAAACGTTCCGAACACCTGTTGCCGATCGGTAAATAATCCGGAACCTCTCGATGGCAACACCGAGCAAGCCTTCAAGCGATGACCGTTTTTTTTTCAGCGAAAGAAAACGGGAAGCGGATATTTATCTATTTATTTGTTTATTTATTCACCGGGAAATATTCTGTATTTGTTTGTTTGTTCATCTCCACAGGCTTGTGTTTCGGATGTTTTTTTTTATTGTTCGAAAATTTTTACTTTAAAGGTATTCATTCACACATATATACATACATACATATATCTATATCTATATCTATCTATCTATATATATCTTATTCTATATATATATATATATATATATATATATATATATATATATTATATTCAATTACACAAAAAACATACCAGACAGATAATGACATATCTACTGACAGTGGTTAAGTACATAATAATAATGTGATAATGAGAGTAAGATACTAATAAAAATAATAATGATGATAGCGATAATAATAGTAATAGTAATAACAAGAACAACAAAGATAATAATAATGATGATAGTAATAATAATAATAATAATAATAATAGTAATAATGACAATGATAATAATTATAATAATGATTATATCAAAAATAACAATAATAATTATTATACCGATAATAACAACAAGAATAATAATGATGATGATAATAATAATAATAATAATAATAATAATAATAATAATAATAATAATAATAACGGCAGTAACAATAATGATAATAATAATAATAGTAATAATAGTGATAATAATAATAATGATAATAATAATAATGATAATAATAACAACAGTAATAATGATAAGAATAAGAATAAGAATAATGGCAATGATAATAACAATAGCAATAATAACAACAGCAAAACAACAACAGCAACAACAACAACAACAACAAAAATAATGCAACAACAACAACAGTAATAACAATAACACCTATGATAATGATAATAACAATAAAAAATAACAACCACAACAATAACAAGGAAGATGACGATGGCAATGATCACAATAACACTAAAATAATCAAATGAAATCAAGTCAGCGAAAAGACAGAACATCAGCAGAACAAAATACCAGAATACAACAGAAAATACAGCGCGTGATGGCAACAGAAATGCAGTAAACGGTGGAATAAATATTCTCTTGGTATGGTCAACGTTTTATTATTATTATTATTATCTTTATTGTTGTTATCATTATCGGTTGTTTTTATTATTATCTATTTGTATTTTTCCTAGCATCACATGTCCATTTTCATTATTTCATATTTTATCATCAAATGCCATCGCTTAGCATTTCGTCTACGTCTTTTTATTATTATATCGTTTTTTCTTTCTTTTTTTCCATGGTTATTGTCAAAATGTGATACCTGTGATAATAACCAAAAGATGACCGTAATAAGATGACAGCGGAAGAGAAACGAAAAAATAAATGAATAATAAAAAACAATATATCTTATTTTTTATTTTTTATCCCGACTCGAATTGTTTGAAGCCAGGCTCGGGATGCGCCAGTCAGAGGTCAGAGGTCAGGTCACGGCTTTCCCAGACGGAGTTCAGACGAAGAGAGGGAAGGAGATGGAATAGAAGAAGGTGAGAAGGTGGCGGAGGAGGAGGAGGAGAAATAGGGAGGAAGGAAGGGAGGGAGAGAGGGAGGGAGGGAGGGAGGGAGAGAGATAGAGAGATAGATAGATAGATAGAGAGATAGATAGATAGATAGAGAGAGAGAGAGAGAGAGAGAGAGAGAGAGAGAGAGAGAGAGAGAGAGAGAGAGAGAGAGAGAGAGAGAGAGAGAGAGAAGGGAGGGTGGCCTGGGAAGGAGGCTGAGGAACTAGTTTTTCTCGCGCAATGACAGCGGAGGAAATTTGTGTGGAGGGAATTTAGGTCGACCCGGCGGAGGAATACATGTAATTGCTCGATAATGGGGCTACAAAAGAAGAAGAAGAAGAAAGAAAAAGAAGAAGAAGAAAAAAGAAAAAGAAGAAGAAGAATGCGTAGCAGAAGAAAAACAAGAAAAAACTGGAGATTCAGGTGATGAGGACGAAGCAGGAGAGAGAAGGATGGACATGCGAGAAAAGATAGTGTCAGAGGGGAAGGAGGAGACGAAGAAGAAGCAGAAAAAGAAGAAAAGATAAAAAACAGAAAGAGAGAGCGAGAGAGTGAGAGATAGATAGTTGTATATATAGATATAGATAGATAGATAGAGAGAAAGAGATGATAGAGCGAGATATGAGAGAGATGAGAAAGAAAGAAAGAGAGATCAGAGAGAAAGATGAGATAGAAAGAAAGAGAGAGAAAGAGATGAGAAAGAGATAGATAGGTGAGAAAGAGAG
>NC_051426.1:4705713-4718213 GCF_015228065.2 Penaeus monodon | reverse complement strand
GGAAGTAGAGAGGAAGATATAGACGGAGAGGTAGAAAAGAAGAGAGAGAGAGAAAGATAGAGGAAGAAGAGATGGATGAGGGAGGTGAGAAAAAAAACGGAGAGAGAGAGAGAGAGAGAGAGAGAGAGAGAGAGAGAGAGAGAGAGAGAGAGAGAGAGAGAGAGAGAGAGAAAGCAGAGACAGATAAACAAAGAGAGAAGAATTAAAAGAGAGGAAAAAGAAAAACGTAGAAAACAAAACAAAAATATAACTTAAGCTCCAACCCCGCCTTCGCTCACCTCCAAGGGAAGATCTCGGGAATGCGGCTTCAGTCTGGAAGGAAAAAAATGGACTGCAAAATAATGATGAAAATTAGGATAATGGTGATGATGATAATGATGATGATGATACTGAAGATGATGGTGGTGGGGGGGGGATGATGATCATCATGACAATAATAATAACAATGATAGTAATAGTAGTAGTAGTAATAATAATAAATGGATAGCTAAAACAAATGAATAAGATATGTTACTCAGCCAATCAATCCTTCAAGCAGTCAGTAAATTACATAGGCGTTTATAGTCACGCGCACACACATGCAAAAAGTGATGCACAAGCTACTCTGATAAATATATACCCACGAATACAACACATGCACTAACACACTTAATCACATTACATATAAAAAACAGACACAAAGCCATATATACATACACAAACTAAAGGCACACATACATACACAGACTAAACGCACACTTACACACACAAACAGACAAACACAAACAAATATCTCCCCTACACCATCACCACTCAACCACACGGACGGCAAGGTTAAAACGATGGTTTGGTCAAAAGCCATGTAAATAATGAGGGAATATGGGGGGGGGGGGAGATAGAGGAAGGGTCGTTCCTATGGGTGATTTATTTATTATTTTTTTGTCTGTGTGTGCGTGCGTGTGTGTGTGGGTACGGTTACACGTATACATTTATATGGAGATAGACAATAGATTCCGTGTGTGAGAGAGAGAGAGGCAAAGAAGCAGAGAAAGCGATAAAGAAAGGGAGAAAATGAGACAGCAACAAAACCGCATCATAATACTTTACTATTTAGCAATCCTGTGACACTTGTCTCGAATGCTCAACAGGCGTGGAAAAAACGCCAGGCTGGTGACGAAAATAATGACGAGACAATCATACTTTAAGACGAGGGGGGAGACGGAGGGGCGGGAGCAGTGCGGGCGCGCGAGCTCTCCATGGCGGCCTTGGCGGTCGCGATCCTCGTTGCGTTATGTGATCTTTTTCTGGAGCCTTCTTCGCCTCCTGTTTTCCTCACCCAAGCGAAATCCGAGAGTTCCACTCGTTTTTTTTTTCTTTAATCTGTCGCTTTGCTTTTATTTTACATTTTCTTGGTTAACGATCGCTAAAGAGCGTGAGAAAATATTTTGAAAACAATAGCGATCATCTAGAATTCGAATTTCCCTCGTACATTATACTTTCTTTTTTTTCTTAGTTTCTTCTTCTTGACGGATTCCTTCTCCTTGTCGACTTTTCGTATGTGGAGGAGAAAGATATTCAAAATATGGCGACCATTTCGACTCGACCAGTTTTGGCGGCAGACTCGATTGTTTTTTCTGGTTTCCGGCGCGAATCCCTTCATTTATTTTCTCTCGAACAGTAAAGCGTTTTCTACCGGCACTGGCTCCGTGCATAAACAAAACAACCCTTATCTCTCGCTGCTTAAGATAAGAGGAGCTAAAAGCACGTGGATCCGCAAATGAAAATAAATATGACAATTACAAATGGAAACGCGAATGATCAAAAGGTTGCCTCTCACGTTTTAGGCAACGTAACAGTCGCCTTAACGTGCAGTGAGGATATGAATTGGCTTGCGCCAGATGGTTTTCTTTACAAATTAAAGACAGTGAAACGATAACAGTACAGGAAGAAGAAAAGGCAGGAAGAACTAAGCACTTCTTTCTATCTTAAATTTCAGTTCTTCTTTTCACGCCTATCATAAAAAAAAACTGCAGATCTCCCAAGTAAGTCACACTAAAAGTGCAAAAACAATAACAGCAACCATAAAAAAACAAAACAAGACAACCTTGTCCCAGCGGTCTCTAAGTCGCCTAGGCCGGTTGCCATCTGTCTAGTTTTCCCTGAAAATCATACTTCTTATATATCCTCTCATCTCATTCCTATTACCATGACCCTTTAAATACATATTACCTCTTCAGACATTTCAAATTATAAACATATGAAAGCTATCAAGTGAAAACCTAAAAATGACCGAATTGAAATGGATTAAAATCGCAACAAGGGAGGGAAATAATGCTACGTGGCAACCATCCCAGGGGAAACAGGAGGTCTTAAGGCAAACGTCTTTTTCTTGCTTAGAGTGAAAGGTGCAACCTCACTTGAATCTTGCCTTGTTTTTTTTATATTTTCTTTGATAATTTGAATATGTACCGTCACTCCATCGCAAATATGCACGCGCGCGCAGACACACATACAAAATATACATACACAAATTTATTAAATACAAGTTTCATGTATGTACGAACGAACACACACACAACATACATATACTCACAATGTTATTATATACAAGTTTGTATGTATTTATGCATGCACACACACACACACACACACACACGTATATGTGTTTGTCTGTGCGGGCGCATCCATATATTTTCTTTGATAGTTTGAACACACTCAGGGGGAGATTAGTAACGTATAAACACCTGCCACGCGTATTTATGCAAAGATTTACAGACATAACACAAATCGCCTTAAAATATGATAAACGAGCTGTTGTCGAGAGAGAGAGAGAGAGAAAACATGAGCAAGCAAAAGGGGGATGCAAGAGAAGGGGAGGGAGAGAGAAAGAGAGACCTTGTGGCGGTCGCCTAACCTCCAAGGTGTTCGTACATAAAAAAATGGAACTGGATGAGAAAAAAGGTACCATATTCCTCCGAAAAAAAAAAAAAAAAAAAAAAAAAAAAAATAGAACAGAAAAAAATGGACATAAATCCCTCGAGTTTGACGTCATCGGAAAAAAACAAACTATATATATCTAGGTATAATAATATATGGAGGAAATTATTATTTTCTCTCATCGCTGTTTCCCAAAGTTGCCGAAAGTGGTAGAGGCAGAGCTCTTGCCCTTGTGCCTGTGCATTCTCTCTCTTTTCTTTGTGTCTGTCGATTTTGGCCTCTCTCTCTCTCTTTGTATACTTGTCTCTCTCTTTTTCCTCTCTATGTCTGTCACATATTCTCTCATATGTATCTGTATATGTATACTGCCCATCTAAATATTCATAACCATGTGTTCATACTATCATCCATCTATCCATATATGTAACTCCACACAATGGCTATCCATCAATCTCTCTCCGCCCTCGCCCTCCCCGGCGCCCGTAGCAGAGCAGCGATCGCCAGGAGCAACTCGGCGCCGGCGCCCGCCTCGTCAGCCGCGTCGCCTCCCGATCTCCCAAACCGCACCTCAAGGCTCGAGTCAGAAAAGCCGCGACCACCCGCTGGCAAGAGTGGTGGCTCCTCGATTTCTCGCGGCGTTCGTCGATTCGCCGGATTCGCAGGCGCGTGCATGCGCGCATGTGGATCCAGCAGCCGTGCATGACTGCGGGACGGAAAAGGAAGTACGCACTTGCATGAGCGAGAATATAGATGTGCGTCTTGTGTAGGTGTGTCTGTAAGTGCATATCAATCATCATCTCTCCCTCCCTCTCCTGCATTTACATCCTTGTATACATATATTTATTTATATTATGTACTTATATATGAATATAACACACACACACATATATATACACATATATATATGTATATAGTATATATATACTCATATATATGTATATAGTATATATATACTCATATATATGTATATATACACATATGTGTGTGTTTTTAGACACACAGATAAATATCTGTACACCTACAAATGTCAGCACACACATTGAATCCAAAAGCCCGACAGCCGAGAAGCGACGCCGGCGGCAGAGGAAACCGCCGCCATGAAATCGCGCGCCATCCCTCTCGTTGCACAGTGCCATTTCGTACCAAGAGATTATCGCACCGCGTCACCTTCCTCCCCAAGACTGTCGTTCGAGTCATGCTAAGTTATCGTACCGTGTCGCCCTCCCCCGACTCCCCTCTCTCTCTTTCAGTCCTAAAACCACATGTTCTGTGCTTCTTTCTGCCTTTTTCTGTTGTCTGATTTGTACTTCATTAGCTGTGTCTATCCCTTTTTATTGTTCGGTTGATAATGAACTACTTTTCAGTACTTGTTTTCCTTCTACAAGTTATCTTTCTGATTTTTTTTTTCTCTCTCTCTCCTCTTATTGTCTCAGTTCATCCCCCCCCTTTTTTTTCCTTATTGTGAACTACTTCACCTGTATCTTATTATGTGCCATTTCTGTCACTGAATATTAATTTGCTCCGCCCTTTCAATTTATCACGTTCCACTTCTATGCTTTCTTTCATGTTTTCCCCTTTTCTAATTTTTCGATTCGTGACTTACCATATGATTATCGTACGCCTTTTCTCAGAAATGTAATTATCGTCCAATCTCGCCCGTTGTCAATAAATTATCGACTACTTAGTTGTTCAATAGTGAGATGACTTCATGTTATCGCTTTCTTGATCTTTTAGTGAATATTTGCATTTTAGAATTAGGACTATGATGCCTTTCCTTCCTTAAGAAATTATCGCCATTACCCTTTTTTCTTTAGATTACCCGAATACTTTTATTTTGAAATTGTCGTACGCCAATGTATACAGGATCTAGTATGAAACGTTATGATTTTCTGTCGTCGAGACATCTTCCAAAATTAATAAAGAACTTCGTAAGTATAAACTGAGGAATCTGAAGTTTTGTCATGTCATTTTACAATGTCGAGTCCATGAAATAATTATACAACCTTGATTCTTAAGGAATGATCGTATTATTTCCTGTTTCAATATGGTTATTGTACGATTAAAGGTCATGATGACAATTTGGTACATGCAATGCTGTACAAATTCTTATGTATAAATATAAGATTGTACATTATAAATATTTCAATAAAAATACAATTTCGTGGTTTACTAGGAAATAAAACGTTTTGAAGATATGAAATCGAGCAATAAATTTGCTTTATCATGGAATGATTTTTAGTCTTTATCTGCACCGAAATTACTATATTACTAAACTACAATTAAAGATGATGCAATGGCTGTTCCGTCAAAGAAGAAGAAAAAAATAAAAACACCATGCATTTTTGAGTTGAAAAAGGCGATTTCTTTCTTGCATTCAAATTATCATACACTTTCCATTTCTGTACACTGTGTGCATTTTGAGTTGCAGTGAAATAACTGACTGTTCTACCATGAATATATAACATGATTTAAGATAATATACTTCTGCAGTTTTGTAGTATTTAACGAAAAGCTGAGGCCTATTCACACACACACAAACTAAACTTATAATACATTCTAGTAATTTCTTCACAGTATAACGTCCGTTTTTCCATTCCTAATCATCCAATCATAACTCACCTCGTGGGAATTCGGTGGTTGTGATTGGCTCTTTGGCCTAAAAATGAGATGCATAAAGTATCTCAAGAACCAAGAGGACTCATTCTTTTTTCTTGTAATTTTTCTTAATTACTCAACATAAATATAATTATTCTGCATTATTATTTTGTGACTAGAATCGAGATAAATGCATCGCAAAATTTATAATTTTGTGATATTCTATAGCAACACAATATCGTAATATTGTGAAATATGTTACTGTACGATCTTTATTGGTTATTCCATATATTTCAATAATCTATTTATTATTCATTTGTTCGCTAATGTCTTTAGCCAACATCACACTGATTGGTTTTGATATGATTGTTGATACTATCAATATCACGATTGATTTTGTAATTGTTATTATTGTCAATCACCATCCTTATTGCAATTATCTTTACTGCTGCAGATAACACCATAAGCATCAGTAATATCTTAACTATTTTTATCACTAGTATCTGGGTCATGAGACCAAATGATACAAGCCTCTTGGTTCATAATAGCGCACTATGATCCTATTTGTACTTCTCCCAGCTGCTTTACAATGACTATCCTTTCCCTTCATTCTTTCTCTTTCTCTACCCCGTTTACTTTCCTCCCTTTTTCTTGTCTTCTATCCCTCTTTCATTTCAATCCAACACTATATTTGTCGATAATGACCTTAGCTGTTGACACGTCAGATGATTTTGAATAATCTCGCCCTATCTCTCTCCTTCACTCGCTGTAACAGCATATACAGTAAACATAGGTAATCATTACACTGCAGAACAACCGGGAAGTCATTAAACATTCAAAAAAAGAGAGAAAAAAAGCAGCAAAAATGTATAAAAAAGATCCTCGTAAACACATTTTTTGCATGCCCGATGTGCGATGATGCGTTGGATTCCTCGACCAATCAGAGGCGGCGACAGATGCCTCTTCTTCCTAATAAGATCCGTCTCCGGCTCTGTGATTGGTCGGGTAATTATGTAATTAAGTAACTCGATCACGAATGGCGGTCGCAGGTACCGTTGTCGGGGAGGGGTGAGGGTGTCTGTAGGTGCATGAATACAAGTATGTGTGTATGTGCGCATGAGTGGGTGTGTGACATATGTCAATGTGTACATGAACATGTGTATTTATGTATATATGTGCGCATCTGTACGCACTGACATCTTTAGCAAAGCCTGTTTTCTATTTGTCTTTGATATCAGTTTAATCTCCCTTTTTATTCTTCCTGTCATTGTTCTTCCCTCTTTCCTCTCTGTCTCTCTTTTTGCCTCACTTCCCCCAACCGTGTAAATCATCAGCATTAACATATCAACAAAAAGTTGCGATAATGCTAAGTGTCGCAGCGCTCAAGAAGACTTCAATTATCATTATCATTTGGAAGAGTACAGTTACTTTAACCCTACACGCACACATACGCAGGTGACGCCTTTCCTTTAATACATCTATGCATACATACACACAGGGACACATACATAGATGTTTTACATTTGTATACCCACATCCACGCAAACACAGGCCACACAGACAAACGTATATGTATTATAAATATTTTGATATTCACAATGAGAATGGTGACGGTGAAAATGTAACAGTAATAATGTTAATACTATGACCCGAATTAAGACAAAATCAACAATAACGAACTATTATAGTAACAGCAACAATAGATACAGCAATTGAGCAATCATAACATCAAATGTAAAATGTGACACAATATCATAAATAACAATTACGATAAGAATCAGTACAACAAATTTAATCAGTAGAAATAATACCATACAAGATAAACAATACTACCATCAGTAACAGTAAATACCATCAGAGGAAACAACAAATACCAACAATCACAAAGCAACATCGCCAACATCATAACAACAAAGAAAAAATGCGGGAAAGTCCCTGTTACGAGGGAAAATATTCCCGGTTCCGTGTTATATAAATTAGAGAACAGTGAGTCCCATTTGCAGCAAGATTTCACGATAGGGATAATGATAATAGCAGTGATATTAATATTACTGATAATATTAGTATTAATAATAACAGCTATAACAATGTTAATGATAATGGTAATAATAATAACACTAATAAGAATAGTAAGAATAATAAAGCTAACAGTATTAAGAAGCAGAACAATAACGATGTTCATAATAAATCTAATAATGATATCAAAGACTAATGAAAACAGTCAATGTAACTATAACAATAAGGATCACAATGAAAATGGTAACAATTACAAACGCAGAAAATGATACTGAATTTGCTTAAATTTGTCTTATGTAAGTGATCAAAGATATGGTGCCGGATTTCCGGATAAAAAACAAAAACAAATATTAAAACCTTGTTTTTACAATTAAAATAATAATGATAATCATAACAATAAAGATAAAAATACTGATGATGATAATAGTCATAATTATAGCAATCGTATAAGACAACAATATCAGTACATACAACTGCAAAACAAGAATAATGAGATGGCAATAATAGCAATAATGAAAATGACAATAGCAATAATGAAAATGACAATAGCAATAATGATAATCAGTTATAACAAAAATACAAACGACTGTAGGAACACCGCAATCGACAGTGACAATGAAAATAGCAATTAAAAGCAACTAGTATGACAACGCTAAGAAGGGTGATTGATACACGTAAATATAACAATATATATATATATATTTAATTCGTCTATGGCATTTTTTTCAGGCACTTAAGTGTTCATTTAATTATATACACGACAAACACAGTTTTTAGTATTCTTGCTTATCGTATATACGACAATTAATGTTCTTGCCAAAATTGTTATCAGCATCAATACGGGCACTTCTATTAATGTCATCATTATCATTATTAACTATCATTACTATGAATATCATAACTTCAGTAAGTTTACCACAATATTCCTGTTACATTATCATCAATGCTGCTCTACCATTATTGATCTATTAGTACTATCACTATTTTCAGCAAATGCCGATATAAATAACATTCAAACCAACATTATCACTATTCCTATTGCTACAAAATTCGTCATACACACATTTAGTAAACAAATCATCTTAGACCTTTCTCATAGTTAACTTAAAATTGCAATGGACTTTGTAACTGAACTTACTATAGTATCCCAAATTTACTATAATGACACAATTCACTTCACTGAATACATCACAAACTTGCATAATTTTGGCGTTTTAGCACGTAAATAACGGTCTAGAAATTAATACAATTTGCGTAATGAATAATTACAGGAATATATTTTAGCTCAATTGTTTGTAATCATTTACGATACGCATATCAACAAATGCAATAGAAAGTGAAGTATATTTCACATACTCAAATACAGTAAAAGATACAATAAAAAAAACTATTAATTTCATTGGAAAATACAATAAAAAGGTAAAAAAAGAAAAAAAAAAAAAAAAAGAGAAAGAGAGAGAGAAAAAAAATATATATATTATCTTCGATATACATCAAAAGAACTTACCCTTACGATAAAACTACAGAAAAAAATCCGATACATATTTACTTCGGAAACCATTATACCATTTCAACGTTACTGCAGAAACTTCTTTAAAAAACATTCCTTATCAATCAGTTTATATTTATTAAAATCATCACTATCATCATCATCAAGATACATGTAATACTACAAACACCTGGTTAGAGTGTCGACAATAACATAACATCGTTGCATTTATCATCGCCCTTGTTATCACATGATCAACTTCGATATATCTGTTCTTATCGTCTCCCAACTAACTACCTGCTGTTCTCCACTCACCTGAGGATCACTATCTGTTCTGCAACGAAATCTCCCGCGGAAGAGAAACGATGAAAGGGGGGAGGGGGTACTGACCATGGTTCCCGGCGTGTGAAAGCACGTGGAAGAGATAGAGTTAGAAAGATAAATGCAGACACCTATCGATATATATATATATATATATATATATATATATATATATATATATATATATATATATATATATATGTATGTGTGTGTTTTGTTCTGTTCTATCTATATTTTTTTATTTATTTATTCATATACATTATGTAGCACGCACAAAAAGGCTAGACACATACTTTGACAGAGGTAGAGAAAGAGGAAGGGAAGGAAGGAGTGAGACAAGAGAAATAGAAAGAGATAGAGAGAAATTACAATTAGGAGAAATTATCAGCAAATGTCAAAACAAAAACACCCGTATCGGCGGTGGAGAAATTCCAGAGCAGATGTGCGATAAAGCGGCGGGGAAGCCAGGCCGCCACGCCAAGCCTTCCGCTGGCCCGACCCACGCTCTCTCGCTCCTCGTCGCGGTCTCGCTTCTTATCACTCTCTCGTTCTTCGTCGTTTTCTCTTGTCTTTAGCGTTTCTTCTGACCCATGCTTTTCCTTTATTCTTTTTTCCCTCTTACTATCTACCCTTTCTCTCTCTCTCTCCGTCTCCGCATATCTCTTGCTCTCTCTCTCTATATATATACACACACACACACCTATATCTGCGTGTGTATGCGTATATGTGTATATACATACATACACATATATATGTGTGTACACATGCATTTGTGTTTGTGAAAGTGTATACAAGTGTATATCTCTCTTTCAATATATATACATATACATATATATATATATACATACATATTTATATATACATATCAGTTCGAGTAGGCCTACCAGCTGTACTTTTTGTTATTATCAGCCAAGCGACTTCGCATCCAACCTTCAAAACTTTCTTCTTCATTTCCTCCTTCAATGCGGTTAGAAAATGTTGGACAACAATAAATACGAACAATAATAAAAACAACAACTTTCTATCGCCAGACTGTGGTTGGGTCCTGAACGTGAGTGGGAGGATAGGAGAAGGAGGTGGAAAAGGAAAAGAATGAGGAAGAGAGATGGAGAAGGCGGGAAAAGAGGAGAAAGATGAATAGGAGGGACGGATGGGGGTGGAAAAGATGGAGAAGGAAAAAGAGGAAGGAGGGACGAAGGAGAAAGTGAACGAGGAGGGGGAGATGGAAGTGGGAAAGGAGAACGAGGAAGAGGTGGAGAAGGTAGGGACGGAGGAAAAGAACGAAGAGGGAAAGATGGAGAAGGTGGGAAAGGAGAAAGAAGAAGAGAGAGAGGGGGATAGACGGAGGAGGAAGATAAAAAGGAGTAGGAGCTTGGAACAGAGAAAGAAAATAACGAGGGAGATGGAGAATTTGAAGATAAAGGCGGTGGGGAAGGAATAAGAGATAAAAGGAGGGTTATAGGAGAAATAGAAATATGTAATAGGGAGATGTGAAAATGAAGAAAGGAGAAAAAGGAGGAGCAAATACCGGATCACGATGAAAAAAAAAAGTGAAGGATGCTGAGTAGAAAGAGGAAGTAGATGAGATGGAGAGAGAAAAAAAGTCATAAAATAAAGATAACGAAATATAGCAAAAATCAATAACTGGAAAATAAAGCAACGAGCCCGCAATAACCTAACTGTAATTGCGAACTTTGAAGAGTAGACTGTAAGTGAACCAGTGTGTGCATCTGTTCGTGCGCGCGTACGTGTGCGTCTGTGTACACGACTGTGCGTGCGTGCGTGACTGCAGGAAAATTCCGAGTCCAAATTCTCAGCTCTTCGCGATGTAAGTAGAGAGGGGTGGGAAGAGGAAGAGGAAGGGGGAGGGGGTGAAGCGAAGGAGAGTGGGTCGGAAGGGGGAGGGGGGAGACGGAAGGAGGGGCAGTAGCACTGGAGGGAGTGCAAGGGCGAAAGATAATTGGAAACAGGGTGAGAGGAAGAGAGGAGGGAAGGGGGTTGGGAGTAGGAAGAGATAGAGCGAAAAGAGGGCAGAGAAAGGGAGGAAAGCGATAGAAAGAGAAAGAAAAGGGAGGAAGGGGAAGACAAAGATGGAAAGGAACGAGAAGGAAGGTGATGAAAGAGGGAAAGGCGGGGGGAAGGGAAAGACCGAGGGGAACGAAGAGGAGGCAAGGGGAAAAACAGAAGGGGGAGAGGAAAGAGAAGGGAGATGTCGCGAACCCCCCACCCCCCATGTTTCCCAAGCATCGAATTAGCGATGTGATTTGATTACCTTTCTGTACCTGTGCCATATGTCTTCTTCCTTGACTGAGTTCACTTCCTGGTAATCGACTTGTGTCATTCAATTCGCCGTGAAGCACATGATTACCATTGTTTTTATCATTGTTATCATATTCGTATTATCATTGTTATCATATTCATATTATCTTATTATTGACATTACTATCACTCTTCCTATCATTACATTGCTATTCATCATTGTTGCTCTTTATCATCGCTGTTATAATAATACTGGAAATGCGATTATCAGTATCTTCATCTTAACTCACCTCTTTACCTTGTGCTTTCCCCTAATTATTATTATCATCATTACTATGGTCATTATCACCATCGCCCTTATCACTGTTATTACCATTGTTATCATTACCTTCTGGCCATCATCGCGATTATCATTATCATTGCTGTCATAATTGTTAACATTTTCATCGTTGGTGTTATTATCACTAACACTACCTGTACACTAAGAAAAGCGTTTTTATCATGGTCTTGAGTTACACCTTTCCTAGAAATGACGATAACAGTAACAAAATGTAAATGTATAGCTTTTTAATCCTCAAAACTAGTAAGCTAGATGAGAAAATGAAAATCATTGAATCGTAATAGAAATTTAAATGAATCACTAGTATCATTATTATTACTATCATTATTATTATTGTTATCATTATTGTATTAATATCATTGTTATTATTACTATCATTATTATTATTGTTATCATTGTCCATATCATCAACTGTTATTAACCTGGCATTTTACTACTGTTGCTATCACCCTTGTTGTCATGGTAATTACTACATTATCATTATAATCAAAACGCGTCATAATCGCTAGAGCTCATAATCCAAAGTAATCTTACGGTTTTCATTTAACAAAAAATCGTTATGGG
>NC_051426.1:4685713-4688213 GCF_015228065.2 Penaeus monodon | reverse complement strand
GAGAGAGAGAGAGAGAGAGAGAGAGAGAGAGAGAGAGAGAGAGAGAGGAGGGAGAGGAGGAGAGAGAGAGAGAGAGAGAGAGAGAGAGAGAGAGAGAGAGAGAGAGAGGAGGAGAGAGAGAGAGAGAGAGAGAGAGAGAGAGAGAGAGCTGGAGTGAATGTTAGGTTAGATTAGAGGTTAATTTTGGTTAGGTCAGGTTAGTTTAGGTAAAGTTGGGTTTCGTTAGAATGGGTTAGTAATGTTAGTTTTTTTTTTTTTTTTTTTTTTTTTTTTTTTTGTAAGTTAGGTAAAGCTGTTTAGTTTAACTTCAGTTCGGTTAAGTTAAGCAGCAGGCCAGGTTCGGTTAGGCGAAGGAAAGCTATTGAAGAGAGGTCAATATAGGCCTACATTTTTTTCTTATTAAGGTTTCAGTTGAGAAAAAATTGATACACAATATATTTACACTCGAAATATCTTCAAATGTTTAATTGGGTGACGGCACATCTCGTCAAAATCTTTCCTTATTGAGCGTTAAAATAGTGACATACACCTGTTCGAGATGACAGAAGATTGAGGCTGGCGGGAGGCGGGTTAAATGTTCAAAATTTAAGGAATAAGGAAATTCAGAGATGGAAATACCGGCCGAGATGCAGATAACAGTGGATACGTTATAGTACTAAAGATTCACAGTAATAATCGACAAAGAAATGGATGAGGAAGTTGGTTTTTTTTTTTTGAGAAATTGGGGAGAAAATTTCGATTTCTTTGAAGGCAAAGAAGGTTAGCGCTTAAGTGAAAAGAAAAGCTTATAAGTCAGGAATCTGACAGCAATGTTACAGATTTATCAAGAAGAAAAGATTGAGGGTTTCAGATAAAGATAAGAAAATAAAAGAAATATAAAAGCCGATCCAACTGCATTGGCGGGTCAAGAAATTTCCACATGGAAGGAATGTATTACAAAGAAAAACTATTTATAATAGATAAAAAACATAAAAGCAAAAAAAAAAAAAAAGTTATGTAGGGAATGGCTTTTGAGAGATGTAGCTTCCAAACACAGTTCAGATTTGAGTAGCATAAGGACACAGTAGCTATTCGCGATTTGAATGTTTTAGGGTCTACCAAGTTAGGGGCAGCTGTTCCCCCTTGCCCCTCGTTGACCAGCCTCTGGGGCAGTGGCGTGGGCACGTGAGAAGGAGAGGAAATACATTAGGTGGAAATAGATAGAAATGGCGGTGATTGGGCACTCTGGCAGGGGCGGGGGGGGGGGGGCAGGCGACCCTTCTCCTGCAGAGATTTCCTTTTTAGCTTCTTACATATCGTCAGTGTGTTAGCAAGCTATTGCAAAGACTAATACAAACATAGATAAAAAGAATTTAGCTACAGATATAATCTCCTGACACACACACACACACACACACACACACACACACACACACACACCAAACAAACACACACACACACAAACACACACACATACACACACACACAAACAAACAAACACAAACAAACACACACACACACAAACACATACACAAAAAACAAACACACACATATATTCATATATATATATATATATATATATATATATATATATATATATATATATATATATATGTATATAACACAGAAAAGACAAAGAATAACGAGAGGAAATCAAAATAACGCAGTTCCCCTTGCTCGTTTTCAATGAAATGCCGACACCACCTAAAATATCGACTACACATAAAATACAAACTCCCCCAGAATACCCACATGAAAAAACGAAAAAGGACCGAGATAGGGCGAGCCCCCAAACAGCTTAGTCCTCCCTGCCGTGCTCCGTGCGGCGGCGGCGGCGGCGGCGGCAGTGTAAGCGCCCCGCCGTGTAAACATGCCTCACAGCTGACTCCTCTCCCTTATCTCCAGTTTGGCCCAAGATGACCGTAGGTGAGTCCCGATATCCTCGTCTTTCGATTTGTTCGTGTTAATTCGACCCGCAGGCTTCGCTGGGTGCTGAAGAGACGGCCGTTCTGTCGCCGGGAAGGGAGAAATGGAGTGACAGGGAGCAACTAGGCGTTCCCTGGCGGGGCTAGGATTTCACTCGTATTGCGAGGAGGAGGGGATGCTCGTGGATTTTTCTTTTTTGAGGGGAGGGAGGGATTCATTTTTGGTCCTACGACGGTCTGGGGGAAATACGAAGCTTAGGGTTCGATGAATGGGCGAGCGTTTCTGTGTTGGAGCAGACCCAAGGCAAAATATCAAGGTCGAAATTTCAAAATGGACAGCAGGGTGTGGTTACCATTCATCTCGTTTGTCTCTGTCATTTGTCGTGCTGTTGTTTTTTTCGTCTATTTCTCGTCCACCAGGAGGCCTGATGAGAGATTGTCCGTAGGGTTTGTTAGTCATTAGCCTCATTTTGTGTAATGTGATGACATGAGGGAGGGAAGTGATATGAAAGTCATGCTTCAAAAATCCAGTGAGTCATGCTATAAGTGGATTTTACATGGTTTCACATTGAATCCCTATTTTAGCATAGATATAT
>NC_051426.1:4673213-4680713 GCF_015228065.2 Penaeus monodon | reverse complement strand
CTCCATAGGCCAGAAAATCTCCCAGATGTTGATTTATTTTATTTTTCATTTTACTATGACCCTATCTCTGTGCTCCATATGCCCACATATGTTCAATTAGAAGGCTATTCTTTCCAAATGCATCTAATGTATTGATTGGCACCGACTATGTGGTCATTTGAGAGGCCGTATACATGTGTAGGTTTCTTTATGTCATCATGCAATTTTGGGATTTGGAATATTTCGGCGGTCTCTCTCCTCTCTCTCTCCTCTCTCCTCTCCTCTCTCTTGCTCTCTCTGTCTCTGTCTCTTTCTGTCTCTGTCTCTCTCTGTCTTTGTCTGTCTCTGTCTCTCTCTGGTCTCTGTCTCTGTCCTCTGTCTCGCTCTGTCTCTGTACTGTCTCTCTGTCTCGGTCTCTCTCTGTCTCGGTCTCTCTCTGTCTCTGTCTCTCTCTCTCTCGGTCTCTCTCTGGTCTCTGTTTCTCCCTGTCGCTGTCTCATCTCTGTCTCTGTCTCTCTTTGTTAATCTGTCTCTCTCTGTCTCCTGTCTCTCTCTGTCAAGGTCTCTCTCTGTCTCTGTCCTTCCTTTCACCCCCCCACCCCACACCTCTCATCTTCTCTGTCTCGGTCTCTGCTCTGTCTCGTCTCTGTCCTCTCTCTGTCGCTGTCTCTGTTCATTTCTCTGTCTCTGTCTTATCTCTGTCGCTCTCGGTCCCGCTGTCCTCTCTCTCTCTCTCTCTCTCTTCTCTCTCTCTCTCTCTCTCTCTCTAGCTCTTCGTCTCTCTCTCTCTCTCTTCTCTCTGCCCTCTCCCTTATCCCTCTCCCGCTGTCTCTTTCCCTCTCGCCTTCTCCCTCTTCCCTCTCCCTCTCCCTCCCCCCCTCCCCCTCCCCCTCCCCCTGCCCCTCCCCCCCTCCCCCTGTCTCTGTCTCTGTCTCTGTCCTCCTCTCTGTCTCTGTCTCTCTCTGTGCCTCTCTCTGTCTCTGTCTCTCTCTGTCTCTGTCTCTGTCTACTCTTTGTCTGTCTCTGTTTTCGCCCTGCCCAAAAAAAAAAGAAAAAAAAACAGCCACCAAAAAACCTCTCTGTTTCTCCTCTTTCCTCTGTCTCTGTCCTCTTCTGTCTCTGTCTCCTCTCTCTCTCTCTCTCTCTCTCTGTCTCTGTCTCTTCTCGTCTCTGTCTCTGTCTGTCTCTCTCTCGTGTCTGTCTGGCTGTCTTATTACGCTCTCTCTCTCTCTCTCTCTCTCTCTCTCTCTCTCTCTCTGTTTCTCTCCCTCTCCCTCTCCCTCTGTCTCTCTCCCTCTCCCTCTGTCTCTTTCCCTCTCCCTCTCCCTCTCCATCTCCCTCTCCCTCCCCCCCTCCCCCTCCCCTCCCCTCCCCTTCCCCTGCCCCTCCCCCCTCCCTCTCTGTCTCTCTCTGTCTCTCTCTGTCTCTCTCTGTCTCTCTCTGTCTGTCTCTCTCTCTCTCGCTCTCTCTTCCATCTTCCTCTCTCTCGCTCTCTTCATCCCTCTCTCCCCGCCCTTCTCTCTCCCTCTCCCTCTCCCCCCCTCTCTCTCTCTCGTCTCTCTCCTCTCTCTCTCTCAATCTCCTCATCTCTCGTCGTCTACTCTCTCCTCTCTCTCTCTACTCTCTCTCTCTCCCCCGCTCCCCCCCTCTCTCTCTCTCTCTCTTCTCTCTCTCTCTCTCTCTCTTCTCTCTCCTCTCCTCTCTCTCTTGCTCTCTCTCGCTCTCTCTCTCTCTCCTCTCTCGCATTTCTCCTCTTCTCTCCCTCTCTTCTCTTTCTCTCTCATCTCTCGTCCTCCCTCGCTCTCTCTCTCTCCTCTTTTTTCTCTCTTTCTCGCTATCCTTTCTCTCTCTCTCTCTCTCTCTCTCGCTCTCTCTCTATCTCATTCTCCAGTCTCTCTCTCTCGCTCGGCTCTCTCTCTCTCTCTCTCTCGTTCTCTCTCTTCCTCCCTCTCTCTCTCTCTCTCCCCCCTCTCCCCCCTCTCTCTCTTTCTCTTTCTCGCTCCCTCTCGCTCTCTGCCTTTCTCCCTCTGACAGTCAACCATACGGACAGACAGACAGTCAGACGAATACAGAATGTTGTACTCTCGTTTTGTACTCTCGTTTCTGTTTCTGCCTCCCCCTCTCCCCTCTCCTTCCTTCCCTCCTTGCAATCAATACCCTCCCTCACCCCCCGCCTCCTCCCTCTCCCTCACCCCCCCATCTCATTCCCTCCCACGCTTCCCACAATGTCCTCTCTCATCCCCTTCTGATTCTCCTTCTCCCTTTTTCCCCTCGTGTCCCTTCCTCTCGTTCTCTCCCTTTCACTCCCCGCTTTCATCCTCCCCCTTCCCCGTCTTCTTCCCTCCCTCCCTTCCTTCCCTTCCCTCCTTCCTTCCCCCATCCCTCCCTCCATCCCCCTCCCCTCCCTAAACCACTCCCTCCCTCCCCTCCTTCCTTACTTCATTCCGTCCATTCCTTCCTTCCTTCTTTTCCTTCCCTCCATCCTTCCTTCCTCCCCCGTCCCTCCCGTCCCCTCCTCCCTCCCTCCCACCGTCTCCTACCTCTCCCTCCCTCCCTCCCTCCTTCCCTCCCTCCCTCCTTCCTTCCTTCCCTCATTCCTTCCTTCCTTCCTTCACGCCATCGCCACTCCCATCCCCCGACCTCCCTCCCTCCCTCCCTCCCTCCCTCCCTCCCTCCCTACTTTTCCCCCCTCCCTCCATCCTCTCCCCTCTTTCTTCTCATTCCTCCCTCCCGCCCTCCCTCCTCTAACCCCCCCCCCCCTCCTGCGCCACCGTGTATGGCTTTCCGTCAGGGATTGTCTGCGGCCCCTTTGTGTGAGGGGGAGGGAGGGGGAGGGGAGGGGGAGGAGGGGAAGGGAGAAGAAAAGAGAGGGAGAGGATAGGACGAGAGAGAGAGGAAGAGGAGGCCAGAGGGAGAGGAAACGGGAAAGGGATAGGAAGAGGGTAGAAAGGAGGAGGGAAAGGAAGAGAGAGGGAGAAGAGGTGGAAGAGGAAGGGGAAGGGAGGAAGACTAACGAAGAGAGAGGGATAGGGAGAGGGAGAGGAAGGGAGAGGGAGAAGGAGAGGAAGAAAGCGAGAGAGGGAGAGGGGAGATAGAGGGAAAGGGAGACAAAGAGAAATGAAAAGGAAGAGGAAGAGAGACGGAGAGTAAGAGTAAGAAGAAGAGGAAGAAAAAGGAAGAAAGAAAGAAAGAAAGAAAGAAAGAAAGAAAGAAAGAAAGAAAGAAAGAAAGAAGAAAGAAAGAAAGAAAGAAGAAGAGGAGGAGGAGGAAGGGGGAGATAGAGGAGGTTGACTAAATCATCACATGGGCCGTTGTTTGTGGCCGACCTTCGACCTCCGCGGCTGCACGGAGGCCAGGGCGGCGGCCCGGCGGCGCAGGGGCGGCTCTGTCGATCAGGCCGTCTCTGTCTATCTATCTATTTATCTATCTATCAGTGTCTGCCTATCTGTCTGTCTTTCTATCGATCTATCAGCTTGTCTGTCTATCTATCTATCTATCTATCTATCTATCTATCTATCTATCTATCTATCTATCTATCTATCTATCTATCTATCTATCTATCTATCTATCTATCTATGTGTTGATTTGTTTTTGTTTTGCTTTTTGTTTGTGTCTTTGCAATTGTTATCTAGATTTATTGCTGTTATTGCATCGCTTGTACATTTATTTTCTTAAAGATGGTAATCCCTTTGGTGGCGTGAAGAAAACGGAAAATAATGATAATTATTATGTTAAAAAGGATGATAAGAATAATGATGATAGTAATTGCAATTCTGATGACGGTTATAGGAATAATAATGGCAATAATGCTGGTAACAGTGATGATAGTAATGATAATGATGATAATAGTAACAAAAAATAACGATTATGATGATAGTAATAATGATGATAATAGTGATAGTAATGATAGTAGGCTATAGGCTAGTGTTAATTATAATGATGATTGTGATAATAAAGATGCTGCGGATGATAGTAATGATGATAATATAATAACAATATTATTATTATCATTATTATTATCATTATCATTATCATTATCATTATCATTATCATTATTATCATCATTATTATTATTATTATTATTATTATTATTATTATTATTATTATTATTATTAGTAGTAGTAGTAGTAGTAGTAGTATAGTAGTAGTATCATCATTTCCGTTATCATGATCATTATAATAATAATAATTATTATTATTATTGTTGTTATCATTGTTATTATTATTATTGATGTTGTTCATCATCATCGTCGTCATCATTATCATTATCATTACTATTGCTATTACTGTTACTGTTACTATCATCATCATCATCATCGCCAGCATCATCATCATCATTATTATCATTAATTATTATTATTACAATTTTTCTTGTTTGGTCTCTATCACCCTCACCATAATTGCATTTTTTTTCATAACTTTTTTTTTACAATTGTATTATTAAATGTTATTATTTTCGTAATTAGCATTGTGTTATTAATTAGTATTGGTGTTATTGTTATCATTATCGCTATGGTTATACCTTTTTGTTATTACAGTAGTTGTTGATATGATGTTGTTATTGCTATTGTTGTTGTTATTGTTTTGTCATTGTTGTTATTGTTACTTTTTGGTTTTAATGTTATTGTTTTCGTTGTTGCAGTTGCGAATGCAATTGATTATTGATGCTAATTTTGTTGGATTTTACGACATGTGCGATAAAATGTGTTAAAACGAGGTGAGGTGAAAGGCGGAGAACAAGAAGAAATAGAAATAGATAAATGTGGGAAAGGATGGAAGGGAACAGATGATAAAGAAAATAACAAGCAAGGCTGATGAGCTGTTAGTGCGGTTTCTTCAGTAATGCTTTTTAGGGTTGTTATTCTTAGGTCGATTTCATCACTTCGTTGCGATCTCTCTCTCTCTCCTCTTTTTTTCTCTTTCTCTCTCTCTCTCTCTCTCTCTCTCTCTCTCTCTCTCTCTCTCTCTCTCTCTCTCTCTCTCTCTCTCTCTCTCTCTTTTCTCTTTCTTTCTCTCTCTCTCTCTCTCCCTTTTTCTCTTTCATCTCTCTCTCTCTCTCTCTCTCTCTCTCTCTCTCCTCTCTCTCTCTCTCCTCCCCCCTCTCTCTCTCCTCTCTCTCCTCTCTCTCTCTCTCTCTCTCTCTTCTCTCTCCCTCTCCTCTCTCTCTCCTCTCTATCTCCTCTCTATCTCTCCTCTCTCTCTCTCTCCTCTCTCTCTCTCTCCTCTCTCTCTCTCTCTCTCTCTCTCTCTCTCTCTCCTCTCTCTCTCAGTTTCATTTTCGTTCTTTTTTCCACCATTCTCTGCCCCCCCCCCGCCCCTCCCCCTCTGTCGCCGGCGTCGCCCAGTCTGCCGTCGCCAGGGAGGGTTGGGCGGAGGGGGGGGGGAAAGAGGGAATGGGGGAGGTATGGGAAGCGTCGAGCCGGGCCAAGGGAGATCGAGCCTTCGGGGCCGTGGGCGTAAGGGCGAGAGCGGCGTGAAGTCCCTCGCCTGATCGATTGAATTCGCAGCGCTCCCTTGTCTCCTCCCCCCCTCCCCCCTCCCCCTCCCCTCGCGCTCGGGAGGGAGAGGGAGAGATGGAGAGGGAGAGAGAGGGAGAGAGAGAGAGAGGGAGGAAGGGAGAGAGAGCGAGAGAGAGAGAGAGGAGAGCGAGAGACTGGGAGAGGGGAAGGGAGAGGAAGTGGGAGAGAGAGAGGGAGAAGGAGTGGGAGAGAGAGACGGAGAGGGAGAAGGAGTGGGAGAGAGAGGGAGAGGGAGGGACAAAGCGAGGGAGAGGGAGAGGGAGAAGGAGAGGAAGTGAGAGAGAGGGAGAGGGAGTGGGAGAGGGAATGGGAGAGAGAGGGAGAGGGAGAGAGAGAAGGAGAGAGAGAGGGAGGGATTTGATTAGATTCGGACTTACAAAAGGTGCATGACCGGGAGAGAGTGTGAGGAATAGGGATAGTTAGATGTAGAAATAGATGTTTAGGTCGGCAGTGTGTGTGTGTGTGTGTATGTGTATGTGTATGTTTATGTGTGTTTATGTGTTCTCATTTTCTTCATCATCTTCATAATTTCACTCTTCATCATCTTCCCTCCCTCCCTCCCTCCCTCCTCCACGGACACTTCACACGGGAGTCCGGAATGCCCGATCGTCCGTCGCAGCGAAGCCGTCAGTTCGAAGCACCGAGCTTTCCTTTCTCTCTCTCTCGAGGCCTCACTCGCGCCGGACAACCGCACGTCACTCTCCCACTCTGCACGGGGGGGGGGGGGCAGGGAAGGGGAGAGAGAAGAAGGAAGGAGAGGGAAGGGGAGAGAGAGGGAGGAGGGATTGAGGGTGAGAGTGAAAGTGAGTGGGAGAGAGGGTGGGGTGAAGGGTCGGGATATGGGTGAAGGTGAGAGAGAGTGAGGTAGGCGTGAGGGAGAGGGAGAGGGAGAGGAAAGCTAAGGCAGAGGGTGAGGGGGAGTGACTGTGGATGTAATGATAAAGGAGAGAGAGGATGAGAGGCTGAAGAAATGTGAGGGCGAGGGGGAGAGACAGAAAAAACAATGAGTTGGAGAAGGAAAAAAGGAGAAAGGAGAAAAAGGGAGAGAGGTCGAGAGCGAAGCAGATAGGATCAGAACCACAATCAGAATCGAAAAATATAATGAGGAGGAGAAAAAGAGAGAAAGAAAAATGGGAGAGAGAATCCGAGAGCGAAGCAGATAGGATCAGAATCAAAATGATTGATATAACCAAGTGTTGCAGTGCAGAAAAAATATAAATAAACAAATGAAGCAATAATGCAACATCGCTGAGCCCTCCATGAGCTGGTTCCCTTTAGGAAGGCCTCGGCTAAATCAGTTATGACGCTTTAACACTAGACGATGTAGAGAGATGTAGCGTGTGAGGTTACCGGGCACGTGGGCCTTTATTCACATATTTGTTCCAGGTCAAACAGGTAGCAATAATTAGTATTTATTAATTACAGTAATAACTAATAATTGCTAGTAGTAGTAGTGATCTTGTATTAAGGCAGTATTTGCGCAGTTTGACAACGCTTACGAAAATGATAAGGTTTGTCGTGAAGGTGTGGGATAATGACAATACATAGGGCACGTTAGCTCCGTATTGATGCTTTTGTCTGTTTGAAAAATTACACTACATGTTGAGATGTTAAGAGAAGAAGAGGGAGGGGAAAGGGGAAAGGAGGGGAGCGAGGGACGGAAGGGAGAGGGAAGTGAGGGAGGGAAGGAAAGGGGGAGGGGAAAGAAAGAAAAAAAATAAAATTAAATATAAGAGTAAAATAATAATAGGAAGAGGAAGAGGAAGAGGAAGAGGAAGAGGAAGAGGAAGAGGAAGAGGAAGAGGAAGAGGAAGAGGAAGAGGAAGAGGAAGAAGAAGAAGAAGAAGAAGAAGAAGAAGAAGAAGAAGAAGAAGAAGAAGAAGAAGAAGAAAAGAAGAGAAGAAGAAGAAGAAGCATCTATCTTGAAGAAGAAGAAAGAAGAAGAAGAAGAAGAGAAGAAGAAGAAAGAAGAAGAAGAAGAAGAAGAAGAAGAAGAAAGAAG
>NC_051426.1:4671945-4673113 GCF_015228065.2 Penaeus monodon | reverse complement strand
GCTCAACGCCGACTACGTCAATGCATAAGCCTCCGTGATCTCTTGCGGCGTCCCTTGCCTCGCGCTGCTCGGGGCTCTCCGTCACACCTTCTTCAGCGACTCAAAGTAATCTCCTCCTCTAGGGTGCGCTGCACAAGAGAATGGCGGAAACGTTGATGTGAGTAGGAGGAGAGTGGAGGATCTTGGGAATTAGGAAGAGATAGTTTCGTGAAAAGCTTTATTCTTATTCTTATTCTAATTCACTCCTCTCTCTCTCTTCTCTCTCTCTCTCTCTCTCCTCTCTCTCTCTCTCTCTCTCTCTCTCTCTCTCTCGAGCTAACATCACGACACCACAGTGAAAGGACGTGTGCAGCGTCCTCTCATGACCTTGTGACCTACTCCTAGAAGGTCTGTGATAACTTGACAATCAGGAACTCACAGACCTGTCAGTTGTGTATTGATCCAGCGTATGATAATGGTCACATAATAACAACTTCTATAGTGACAGAAAGAACAACATTAAAATTAAAAGCGAAAGCTCCTACAGCATACTCCCAGATGTGCTGCGCAGCACCGTAGGTGACCCGTGTGTGTAACTGTTTATTTTCAAAGGACAGGCTCAGGTCGGCCCCACCGCGGTCATGGAATGACCGCGATCACTGATGGGACATTGACAACGAACCAAAAAATGGAAACTGAGGGGAGATACGATGTGGTCAGTGAGGAGGATATTGGTGGGGCCCCGGTGAGGATGAAGAGAAAAGCAAAAAGGCAGCTCTCTGCCTCTGTAGAAGTTACTCCTCCCGGACACTTATGCGCGCACTTCATGAACGATACAAAGCTTGGAACACACGGGGAAAAGTATCGCTGGGTCTCTCAGGCCCTAAAAATGGATCCGTACAATAAGACACACAGATCAATTGAATTGAAAATTGCAAGAAATAGTGTTTATGTCAGATGCAAGAACGAACAAATTCTTGCCCAAATAACAACTATTGGTGCAGGCAGTGAAGTGCTTGAAAAAGTTAAGGTCTTTGGTAAGGGGAAATGCAATAACGTCATTGTGTTCGATGTCCCAAGGGAAATCGAAACAGGAGAAATGACTCTATACAATGAACATATCATTCATGCGAGACGCATGAAGATCAATGGAATGATGACCCAGAGAGTCATCATAACATATGAGGGG
>NC_051426.1:4664445-4666945 GCF_015228065.2 Penaeus monodon | reverse complement strand
TTTAAAAAAATGGCTAGTTTCACTGTTTCAATTTCCCTGATCTATTTTAAGGGCTATACTAATTCCATCTTCCCCCCTGTTTTCCCCCCCTTTATGCCTTTAAGCGCTTTTTTATTTCTTCTTTGGGTTGGTAGTCTCTATTACTGCATTGTTCTACCATGGCTTCATTTGAGTTGATAGATCCCTGAAAAACCTCCACTATTTTATATTTCATTCTTTTTGTATGTTTCTTCTCATCTGGTTTCTTTTTTGATACAATTGATTTTTCCCCCATCATCTCTTTTTAATGTTTTTTGCAGTACCCGAAATCACTGTTTTATTTATTATTTGGTATTGAAATTTTCCCTACATCTTCCTTTTTTTTTTTATTTTAAGTCTTTGTTTTTCGGTAAATTCTATCTTGTCCCTGTTGCATATTTTCATGACCCCTTTCGTTTTGCAAAGCTCTTTAGTTTCTACCCAGAACTTGCTGGGGAATTTTTTGAGATCTTAAAGCCCACTTCTTGCAGATTCCTTATTATGCATTGAACTGTTTGTTGATTTTGGGCAATGTTGAGATCTTCGTCGCTGAGAAGTGAATATTGTTTTTGGGTGTTTAAGTTAAATTTTGTCGCTCTGGTTTCAAGTTAGTAAATTTTTGGCTGTTTTTGATGAGTTTACTCCTTTCCCCCCTGAGGGGTAGTTTAATTGGCCTCTGACCATTTTATGGTCGGCCCAAAATTTATTTATTTAAAAACTTCCACATTTTTTCTATATCGGTCATTTTAAATTAGAAGTCAATTTCGTTTTTGAGTAGATGGCGGGCTTCCAAGTCCACTTCACTCTAGTTTTTTTTCGAAAAATGTTTCAGATTTTTATGATCGAGCCTCCGCAAAAGTACCTATTCCATGATTCCCTATTCGGTTTTTCCCACTGTCTTTTTACCATTTTTTCATTAAAAACTCCCATTATTATTGTGAAATGGGATTTTACTCTCTCGCTGGCTAAATGAAATCTTTATAGAAACCTCTATTTATATAAATTATATATAAATATATATATTAATATTTTTTATATTAATATATATTAATTAAATTTTTTCAACAAAATAAATGGATTATATATAAAAAAATATAATTTTAAAATATATATTTATAAAAATAATATATATATTTTTAAAATTAAAAATCATATAAAATAATAAAAATTTAATAATATAAATATAAAAATTTTATAATGATATTATAATAATATATATATATATATAATATATTTTTTACAAATTTTATATTATGATATAAAATTTTATAAAAATTATCATATATTAAGTTAAAAATAAAAGTAAAAATTAAAAATAATATTTTTAATATAATTATATTAAAATTTTTAATATTAATTATATGTATAATTATATATATATAGTTTAATATATTTATATATATATTATAATAATTATATATATATATATATTTAATATATATATTTATATTATAATTATATTTATGTATATATATTATATATAGATGTATATATTATATATATATTATATATATATATATATTTTTTTTTAAAATTTTATAAAATATAATTTTATATAATATATATATAAAATTTATATATAATAATATATAAATATATATATAATATAATATAAAATATATTATATATATTTTAAATATATTTATATATATATATATATAATAATGTATATATGTATATGGAGTGGTGATTATGTAATATTTATAATTATTTACATATACACACCTCACTATACATTTTAAAACATTATATATATAAAATTATATATAATATATATATATATATATATAGTATATATTAGTGTAATATATAAATATATATTATATATATATAATATATATATATATATATATATATACTATATTATATATTAATTTATATATATATAATATACATATATAATAATATAATATATATATATATATATAATATATAAATGTATATATATATATATAAATAATATATAATATATATATATGATATATTATATTATATATGTATATAATTAATGTGTATATATGATATATATGATATATGTATAAGTATATATACATACATAAATTATATGTATGTATAATTAATATAAATATAAAATTATATATTTTATATATATATATATTATAACATTATATATATGTTGTATATATATTAATTAATATATTTATATAATATATATAATTATTATTATATTTATTATATATATAAAAGAGGCTTCTATGAAGATTTTCATTTAGCCACGAAGGAAAAAATCCATTCACAAAATAAGGGAGATTTTAATGAAAAAATGGGGAAAAAAGCAGAGGAGAACCGCAATGGGGAATCGGGAAATAGGTACTTTGCGGGGGCCGTCACTCAAAATCATGAATAATTTTTCGAAAAAAGACTAGAGGAAGTGGATTGGAAAGTCGCCTTTGACATAAAAAACGAAATTGATTCAAATTTAAAATAGACGCGAATAGTAAAAATGTGGAATTTTATTAAA
>NC_051426.1:4656945-4659445 GCF_015228065.2 Penaeus monodon | reverse complement strand
GAGAGAGAGATAGAGAGACGAGAGAGAGAGAGAGACGAGAGAGAGAGAGAGATGAGAGAGAGAGAGAGAAGAGGAGAGAGAGAGATTTGATTTGATTTGATTTGATAACATTTATTTACAGAACAGTGTACCTGCCCTGCAAAAAGCCAGGGTAAGATACCAAAGTATCTATCCAACTGGCTGTTTTTCTATTTGTGTAGAGGGCTATTAGTCATTAGTGTTTCTATACATGCCTGAAGGGCTGTGCTATTATCACTATAAAAATATCATTTCGGCTGGTAAAAAACCTTATGTATCACTAATCATGTCAAAGACAAGACCTGTGTCTATAATACTGTTAATATAATGAACAAGTGTAAATCTGATTGATATCGAGCACTAGTTCTGACTTTCTGAGGCAACACCTTCGGAGTGAAGGTACTGGGAGAGAGCCGCTTTGCGTTTCTGTAAACTGTTATGTTCCAGGTAATACATTTCAAAAGATTACTTGGAGGCACTGATTGCTTGACCACTTCCAAGGCCCACTACAGGGTGATGCTGTTGTTGATCGAGGAGGAACGCAAACATCTTTCCTGAAATTGAGATTGTTGGGACATCTGCTGTTGCATCATGAACATCATCTGCTCCATCTGCCAAAGCAGCATCTGTAGCAGATCCTTAATTTCTCCATTGGACTCTTGTTTGTCCTGCTGCAATGAGGGCTGAGCTGTAACTGATGCTGAAGCTGGTGCAGCAAAATGTACTAGGGTTGGTACTGCAGTTGGTGTCGAAGCTGGTGCAGAAGCTGATGCAGCATGTGGTGCTAGGGTTGGTCCTGCAGCTGGTGCTGAAGCTGTTGCTGATACTTGAATTGACGGAGCTGTAACTCCTGTTGGTACTGTTACTGTGGCCGGTGCCATGGCTTCCTCTGCAGTGGCCACCACTGTTGACCTCCGCAGGTGTGGGAATTCCCCCACATCATCAACGCGCAGGGCTGGGAGGGGCTGTTGTGGGGGGGGAGGGCTGCCTGTTTTTTTTTGTCATTTGTTTTTCTGTCCTTCGGGTGGTAAGTACACAATGGAGAATTGGCATTGTGCTCTAGTTGGCAGTTCACGCATTTCCAAGGGATAAATTTTCCTTCAGAAATCTTTTCTGCACATTCTGAGCTTCTGTGTGGAAGAGCGCAGTACCGGCATCGCGGCCCTTCTCGTGGACAGGCACGTTTTAAGACGGCACGGCACACCTAAAGGGTGCCATGCCCTCAACCATTTTGATACTTTTGGGAATATCCTCCCCCTCATATGTTATGATGACTCTCTGGGTCATCATTCCATTGATCTTCATGCGTCTCGCATGAATGATATGTTCATTGTATAGAGTCATTTCTCCTGTTTCGATTTCCCTTGGGACATCGAACACAATGACGTTATTGCATTTCCCCTTACCAAAGACCTTAACTTTTTCAAGCACTTCACTGCCTGCACCAATAGTTGTTATTTGGGCAAGAATTTGTTCGTTCTTGCATCTGACATAAACACTATTTCTTGCAATTTCAATTCAATTGATCTGTGTGTCTTATTGTACGGATCCATTTTAGGGCCTGAGAGACCCAGCGATACTTTTCCCGTGTGTTCCCAAGCTTTGTATCGTTCATGAACGTGCGCGCATAAGTGTCCGGGAGGAGTAACTTCTACAGAGGCAGAGAGCTGCCTTTTGCTTTTCTCTTCATCCTCACCGGGGCCCCACCAATATCCTCCTCACTGACCACATCGTATCTCCCCTCAGTTTCCATTTTTTGGTTCGTTGTCAATGTCCCATCAGTGATCGCGGTCATTCCATGACCGCGGTGGGGCCGACCTGAGCCTGTCCTTTGAAAATAAACAGTTACACACACGGGTCACCTACGGTGCTGCGCAGCACATCTGGGAGTATGCTGTAGGAGCTTTCGCTTTTAATTTTAATGTTTGTTCTTTCTGTCACTATAGAAGTTGTTATTATGTGACCATTATCATACGCTGGATCAATACACAACTGACAGGTCTGTGAGTTCCTGATTGTCAAGTTATCACAGACCTTCTAGGAGTAGGTCACAAGGTCATGAGAGGACGCTGCACACGTCCTTTCACTGTGGTGTCGTGATGTTAGCTCGAGAGAGAGAGAGAGAGAGAGACGAGAGAGAGAGAGAGAGAGAGAGGAGAGAGAGAGAGAGAGAGAGAGAGGAGAGAGAGAGAGAGTGAATTAGAATAAGAATAAGATAAAGCTTTTCACCGAAACTATCTCTTCCTAATTCCCAAGATCCTCCACTCTCCTCCTACTCACATCAACGTTTCCGCCTTCTCTTGTGCAGCGCACCCTAGAGGAGGAGATTACGTTTGAGTCGCTGAAGAAGGTGCTGACGGAGAGCCCCGAGCAGCGCCGCAAGGCAGAGGAGGAGCGCCGCAAGCAGATCACGGAGGCTTTCATGACGGAGTCGTTTGAGGCGCTTGTGGCCAAGATCCAGGCAAGTTGTGTAGTGTTTCTT
>NC_051426.1:4641296-4656845 GCF_015228065.2 Penaeus monodon | reverse complement strand
TGTTTAAGGCTTTCTTTTTTGTCTTTTTAGGGCTGTTGGGTCCTCTCCCTGTCTGTCTGCCTAATTTCGACCCGTCTTTATGGGTTGTCGGGTCGCCGACCTGCCGGTCTGTCTTTGTAAGTAGCCTGCCTGTAAGTGATTTTTTTCTGTGCCGGTTTGTGAATAATTCTGTCAGTGAGTCTGGGTCGTAAGTGTCGGTTTGTCAGCTTGAATTGTGTGCCTGTCTGTAGTTGATTTGCATGCCTGATTTTTTATGTGTCTGTTTATCTACGTTGTGTCTATTCGTCTGTCTGTCTGTGTGAATGCTTGGTTATATCTGTGTCTGTCCGTGTCTTTATCCATGTGTCTGTATATCTGTCTGCCCTGTCGCCTTCCCCCAAAATAGCGTTATATAACATTGCATTATGATAATAACCATATAACCAATAAGAAAAGTCTTCCTGTCCCAGGCAGTCAAAGTCTTCAAAATTGCCGTAAAACGTAGCACAGATACAATGAATTCCTTAAAACTAGTTATTAATGATAATAATAATGATAATAATGATAACAATAGTATTGATGATGATAATAAAAATGATGAAACTGATAATATTAGTAATGGTTATAATAATAATAATGATAGTAGTAGTAGTAGTAGTAGTAAGTAGTAGTAGTAGTAGTAGTAGTAGTAGTAGTAGTAGTAGTAGTAGTAGTAGTAGTAGTAGTAGTAGTAATAATAATAGTAATAATGATCATAAAAAGAATACATAATGATAATAATAATGAGTGATAATATAAATAGTGATAAAAATAATAACAAAATTAGTAGTAATTATAACGGCAAGCAACGGTGTGCCCTTGAATTGCGTTTGGGGACTTGTTCTGTACCTGGTGACGTTGCCGCCCTTGTGCCTCGTGTTTTGGCTGCGCCCGACCCTGCAAGGCCTTCCGACTTGAGCTGGATGCAGAGGCTCTCTCATGCTAGCTGGCGTGCAGGACCCACTCTCCTCTGTCTGTCAGGAATCGAAAGTTTACGTTGCTGGTTCTCCTGCTGGAGCTCGTTGGGGTGATGGGTCAGGTGGTGGGCGGGGGGTTTCAGGAGGGCGAGTGGGCGTGGTCAGGAATCAGATTGACAGGCTTTTGTTAGCGGAGGACGTCGATTTCTCATTGGCTGACAGATTGGCATTTGATTGGCCGGAGGAGGTGTTGCCTCGCTCTGCCTCGGGGGTCAATGACGCTTGGAGGTCAGGTCGAGTTTGCTCTTTCGGTCGGAAACAGGAAGGTAACACGCTTGGCTCTGGAATTTAGATTTTTGTGGTAGAGATGACCAGGTCTATTTTTTTATTTTTTTATTTTTATTATGATATGGCCACTTTAATATAATGCGCTTGTTGATGACATTGCCCCAGTAATCAAAAGTATTTTGTTGACATGACCTTTTTACATTCTTTCTCTCTCTCTCTCTCTCTCTCTCTCTCTCTCTCTCTCCTATCTCTCTCTTCTCTCTCCTTCTCTCTCTCTCTCTCTCTCTCTCTGTCTTCTCTCTCTATTCTCTTCTCTCCTCTCTCTCGTTCATCTCTCTCTCTCCTCTCTCTCTCTACTCTCTCTCTCTACTCTCCCTCTCCCCTCCCCTCTCCCTCTCCCTCTCCCTCTCCCTCTCCCTCTCCCTCTCCCCCTCTCCCTCTCCTCCCCCCCTCTCTCTCAGCATTATGGCATAGCCTCTTTAGATTGGTGGTGTGACATGACCTTGGTAATCAGCATTTTTCTGATGATATGGCCTCGCCCGCCGAATTCGCATGCCGATGACCTAGCTTCTTCTCAGTGGTTCCCGTCAGGTTGTCTGACTAATCAGCATGCTGCATTTATTTGGTTATTCACCGGTTGCAAAGGCAGGTAATCGGAGTAATCCCTTAATCACATATTTGTGGGTATTTCTCGTGGTTCAGAAGCAATCTTGCTTGGCGAATCGACTGGGTGGCTGCCTCGGCTTCTCTTCAGCTATTCAATATAGGCCTATGTGAAATCTTAGCTGTTGAATATAGGTCTGTGTGAAGAAGTCTCAGCTGTTGAATATAGGCCTATGTGAAATCTAAGCTGTTGAATATAGGCCTATGCGAAGAAGTCTCAGCTGTTGAATGTAGGTCTATGTGAAGTCTGAGCTTTTGAATATAGACCTGTTAAATCTTAGCTTTTGAATATAGGCTGTGCGTGAAGAAGCCTCAGCTGTTGGCTAGAGGCCTGTGTAAAGAAATCTGATTATCCAATTAAGATGCGGGATTTCCTTTTTATTTGTGATCATCTCTTGGACATGACTAGCTGTTCGCTGATTGATTAACGGACGATTAAGCAGTCTGATGGGCCAGGCGGCATGAGTTCATTTCGTTTTCCCATTGGCCGCTTTATTTTTTATTCGTTTTCCCATTGGCCGGTTTATTTTTTTATTCGTTTTTCCATTGGCCGGTTTATTTTTTATTCGTTTTCCCATTGGCCGGTTTATTTTTTATTCGTTTTTCCCATTGGCCGGTTTATTTTTTTATTCGTTTTCCCATTGGCCGGTTTATTTTTTATTCGTTTTCCCATTGGCCGGTTTATTTTTTATTCGTTTTCCCATTGGCCGGTTTATTTTTTATTCGTTTTCCCATTGGTTGTTAGATATTTCAGGTCATTTGCTTGGTTCGTACGGGGTTTCTCGCTTTCTTATTGGTTACAACTTATATATATATACACACACACACACACACACACACACACACACACATATATATATATATATATATATATATATATATATATATATATATATATATATATCATTAGCCGGTCAACGTTTTTCTCGCCTTGTCATTGATAGAAAAAATCTCGTTTTCTCATTGGGTTTTTTTAAAAAATTTTAATTGCCGTGGACTTTTTTGCTGCCTTCTCATTGGTTAGTAAGATATACATCAAGGAAGATGATTGGTCGGTTGGCCTTTATCTCGTGTCCCCGTTTTTTCGTTGGATGTATTAAGCAATCTGATTGGCGGTTAGCCTTTATCTCGCTTTCTCATTGGCCAAAAAATGTGTCAAATGACCTGATTGGCTGTTAGCCTTTTTCTCGCTTTCTCATTGGTCGTTGGATATATCAAACAATCTGATTGGCCGGTGGGCGTTTTTCCCGCGCTCTCATTGGTTAGTTAAACATTCGTGAAGGGAGCTGATTGGCCCTTTTTTGTGATGGTCGCCTTTTTGTTTTTTTCCATGGACCTTGTTTTATTTTGGGAAAAAGGTGATTAGGCGCGTGATTTTAAAAAGGGTTTGCTCGTTTTAAGTGCAATTTTTGGTGTATGATGTTATGTTATTTTTTATTATTATTATTTTTTATTATTTATTACTATTATTTTTTATTATTATATTTTTATTATTTTATTATTGTTTTGGGGTTTTTATGTTTTTTGTTTTTTTATGCATTCTATAAAAGTTTTTGATGTTTATAACAGTATATTATCTTCGTTTATCTATTATATTGTTGCATATCTCATCATCCCACCATCACCCAATCATCCCACATCACACATCACATACCATATCACACACCTCACCATCATCACACATCCCAACACATCCCATCATCATCACCATCACCATCACCCTCACCTCACCCCACCCTCATCACCCTCCCATCCCCCATCACACCTCCCTCCCCCTCAATCCCACACCTCATTATCATCATTATCTATCATTATCATTATCTTATATTATCATTTTCATTATCATTTTTATTTTCATTATCATTACATTTTTCATTATCTTTTCTCATATCATATCATCATACCATCACCATCATCCCATCACCATCCACCATCATCACCACCCACATCCCCTCATCACACCATCATCATCATCATCACCATCACCATCACACCATATCCCCACACCCCATCACCATCATCCCATCATCATCCCCATATCATCATCACATCATCCTCTCATTCCTTTTTACCTTTTTTCACATTTCCCTCTTTCTTCAATCGTACGTGTTCGGTGAAGGAATTACATAATGTGGTTCAGTTTTTTTCCTCTCCAAGAAGCCATATTTAATCCCACACTATTTTTGGTTCGAAATATTGAAGCCAGATTAGGAAAACATGTATAGAATGAAGAGAAGTAAAGGAAATAGGAGCAGGATATAACAAACAACACCAACAACCAACAACAACACAAAAACAACAACAAACAACAACAACAACAACAACAACAAAACAAACAACAACAACAACAACAACAGCAACATGGACCTCGACGAAGCAAGGACGTTATTCTATAAATTTCCAAAAGCCACAGCAAGGACTAACGTGTTCGAGCGAAGCCTGTCTGTGGGCCGGGGTGGCGGCAGCAACCACGGCAGACGCAGCAGCCACAGCCTCAGACAAACAAAACAAGTACAGCGGTAACAAACTCAGCCACGGGAGCAAAGGACCAACAACGAACAATACTACTACCCCAATACCCCCCCAATTATTTTACAACTACACATCTATCCCACCACCACCACCACCACCATCATCACCCCCCACCATCATACCACCCATCACCACATCACCATCACCATCATCCCATCACCTCATCACCATCACCATACCATCACATCATCATCATCTCATCATCATATATCATAAACTCATCATATCATCATCATATAAACCAAACATCCCCAAAACATCAAAAGGGAAAACTCAACAAAACAACAACAACAGCAGCAAAGCAGAAAGCAACAACAACAACAACAACAACAACAACCAACAAAAAGCCACTACCCTTCACCCCCCCCCCCCCACCCCAAACCACGAAAACCCCCCCCCCCCTCAAAAATTACCTTGCGTAAAGAAAAAAAAAAAAAAGGGGGAATCGTTGGGTGGGTTTCCCGGCGTCCCGCGCGTGCTTCGGACGCTTTGCGGCACATCAGCTGATCGGCATGTAGGTTTACAGGGCCTATGGGCGGCGGGGGCCTATTTTTGGCCCCGGGGTTGGGGGGGGATGAGGTGGTGAGGGGTGGTGAAGGGGGTTGATGGAGATGATGGGTGATTGGGGATAAGGTTTATGGTGATGATGATGGTGAGGGGTGTTCAAAAAGATGGGGAGGGTGTTTAAAGGTGGGATGATGAGGGTGATGAAGATAAAAACATGAGGGCGCGGGGCGGGGTGGGGCGGGGAGAGGGGGGGGGGGAGGGGGGGGTTTAAAAAGGGAGGGGGGGGGGGGGGAGGGGGGGAAAAGGGGAGGGGAGGGGGGGGGAAACCCTTTTTGGGATTCGTGAAATTTTTGTCTTCGCGTGTTATCCCCTCCTTCTTCTCTTTCTCTCTCTCTCTTTTCTCCCCCCTTCTCTCTCCTCTTTTCCCCCTCTCTCTCTCTCTCTTCTCTTTTCTCTCTGTCTCTCTCTTTTTTCCTTCTCTCTCTCTCTTTTTCCCCTCTCTTTCTCCTCTATTTCCTCTCTCTCTCCCCTCTCTCCCTCTCTCTCTCTCTCTCTCTCTTTTTTCCTCTCTCCCTCCCCCTCTCTCTCCCCTCTCTCTCCCCTTTCCCCTCTCACTCTCTCCCACACACACACTTTCTCCTTTTCACCACTCTCTCTCTCTCTCCTTCACACACACTTTTCCTCTTTCTCTCTCACACATCCCCTCTCCTTCCCCAAACCCACACTCTTCTCTCCACTTCCTCTCTCTCTCTCTCTCTCTCTCTCTCTCTCTCTCCCCCTTTTCTCCTCCCTCTCTCTCTTTTCCCCTTTCCCCTTTCTCTCTCCCCTTTTTTTTCTCCTCTCTCTCCACCACACCTTCCCTTCACACCTCTCTCCCCACACTCTCTCTCTCTCTCCACCCCACTCTCTCTCTTCTCTCTCCCCTTTTCTTCTCTCCTCTCTCCCCCGCCCTCCTCCCTTTTCTCTCACAAAACCACCCACCCCCCACCCCCAAAACACCCCACCACCCACAAAACAACAACACACCCACCCCACACACCCCAACACCCAAAAACCCCACACCCCCTCTCCTCTCCATTTCTTTTTTCTCTTTTCTCTCTCTCTTTTCTCCCCTCTCTCTCCCCTCTTCTCTCTCTCTCCCCCTCTTCTCCTCCCTCTCTCTCTCTTTCTTCCCTTTTTCTCTTCTTTTCTCTTCCCCCCCCCCCCCTTCTTTTCTCTCTTTCTCCCCCTTCTCTCCCTTCTCTTCTCCCTTCTCTCCCTCCCCCTCTTTTCCCTCTTTCTCCCCCTTTTCCTTCTCCCTCCCTCTCTCTCTCTTCTCTCTCTTTTCTTCTCTTCTCTTCCCTCTTCCCCTCTCTCTCTTCTCTTCTTCTCTCTCTCTTTTCCCCTTTTTTCTCTCTCCCCTCTCCCCCTTTTCTCTCCTCCCCCTCTCTTCTCTCTCTTTTCTCTCCCCTTCTCTTCTCTCTTTCTCTCTTTTTTTCTCCCCCTTTCCCCTCCCCCTTCCCCCCCCTCCCCCCCCCCCCTCCCCCCCCTTTCCCCCTTTTTTTCCCCCTCCCTCTCCCTCTCCCTCTCCCTTCCCTTCTCTCCTCTCTCTCTCTCTCTCCCTCCCCTCCCCCCCCTCTCTCTCTCTCTCTCTCTCTTTTCTCTCTCTTCTTTTCTCTCTCTCTTTTCTCTCTCTCTCTCTCTCTTTTCTCCCCCCCCCCCCTCCCCCCCTCCCTCTCTCTCCTCTCCTCTCTCTCTCTCTCTCTCTCCCTTCTCTCCCTTTTCTTCTCTTCTCTCTCTCTCTTTTCTCTTTCCTCTCTCTCTTTTCTCTCTCTTCTTTCCTCCTCTGTCTCTTTTTCTCTCTCTCTTTTTCTCTCTCTCTCCCCCCCCCCTCCTCCCTCTCTTCCCCTCTCTCTCTCTCTCTCCCCCTCTTCCTCTCTCTCTCTCCTCTCTCTTCTCTCTCTCTTTTCCTCTCCACCCTTTCTCTCTCTTCTCCCCTCCCCCTTTCCTCTTTTTCATTCCCCTTTACATCCCCTTTTGCTTTTCCCCTTTCTCCTCCCCCCCCCCCCTTTTTTTTTCCCCCCCCCCTTTCCCCCCCCCGGCCCCCCCCCCTCCCCGGTTTCCCCGTCCATTAAGGCAGCACGAACGTAAATTTCTGCACTACTTTTTTAGCGTCGGGGTTTTTTAGGCAGAAAAGGTTACAAAAGTGCGTTTTGGTTTTAATTTTTTGTTATTTTATTATATTTTTAAACTCTTTTTATATATATCTTTTCTCCAACTCTTTTTTTTCTTTAGAGATAGAAAAGTCGATAAAGTGAAAGGGGACAGGTTTGGTTTTTTTATAGATCCACCCTTTTCAGTCCATCATCTACATCTGCCCTGTCAAAGCTATTAGCTACTTTCTTTCGGGTCATCCATCCACTGTCTATCCACCCACCATCTTCCACCCCCCCCATCCATCCCCCTCCTCCATCCACCATGCACCCACCCATCATCCTCCATCCACCCAATCCATCCATCCATCCTCCATCCACCCACCCACCCAATCTATAATGATAGATAAGTAATAAAAATGGGAAAAGCACATAATTTATATCCCAAGGTTTCTTTTATTTTGAAAAATTTTCCCTTTGCTTTTTAAAATTTATTTTTCACAGAGTTCATTGGGTTCATGGTTTTAGAAAAATTTTAAATAAAAGAGTAAATTTTTAGGGGATAAATTTTGTTTTTGTAAATAGGTTTTTCGGGGAACTGTTTATGTAAAAAGGGTGTATTCCCCTGAATGCATGAGGGGGGGAGACAGGGGCCCACAGAGGCAGGGGCCCGAGGCAAGGCAAAAGGGGAAAAAGAAAAAGGGGGACGGGAACAAAAAGATAGAGAAAACAGGGGAAAAAGAGAGAGAGAGAAGAGAGAGGAGAGGAGAGGAGAGAGAGGAAAAGAGAAGGGGAGGAGAGAGAGAAAAGGGAGAGGAGAAAAAAAAAAGAAAAAGAGAGACAGACGGAAAAAAGGGCGGGAAAAAAAAGGCCCAAAATGGGGAAAAAGGGAAAGGAGAGTTTTACAGAGCCAGAGGAAAGAAAAATACAGGGGACTAAAAAAAGGAAAGAAAAAAGAGGCAGGGGAAAAAAGGGAAGGGGGGGAGCAGAAAAACAGTGGTGTGAGAGGGGGAAAAGGGGAAGAGAGAGAGGGAGAGGAGAGAGAGAGAGAGAGAGAGAGAGAGAGAGAGAGAGAGAGAGAGAGAGAGATACACAGTCAAGTGCATGAGTAAGTTATAAGTAAGGGGCAACTAATACTCATGAAAAAGCAACTGAGAAATAAATTCTTGTTTCCCCTCCAGGTTGTTGTGGCTGCTGCTCGGCCTTCCGCCCGCGCTACAAGCGGCTGGTGGACAACATCTTCCCGGCCAACCCCGAGGTGAGAATGGCTGCCACCCTTCCTAACCCTTTTGTCACTCTGTTGCCTTCCGCTTGTCTCCCTGCCTCCCTTTCGTCACCCTGCCTCCCTTCCGAGTGCCGCGTCACCTTTCCTGCGTTCCACCTCCTGGGTGCCACCATGCGACTCTTCCACATCTCCCACAGGGTCACCCTTTCATATAGGACACCCAGATGGCTATTTATCACTCGTGTGTTAACCTACTGCTTTTTTGGCATTTATAACCATGTCTGCCACCTTGCCACCCTGGTAAAACATGTGACCTGTTCTGAGCCACTGCCACCTTCCCAACCGTGTATGCCCTTAAACCCCCTTCCGTCAGTTTCACTTGATTTCAGAATGTAGCAATTTCTCCCCCTTTCTTTTGTGGTCACCCCTTCCAGCATCAAATTTTGTCTATGAAATTTTTCCTTTTGTTTTTTTTAAGGTTAGTATTTTGCAGATTTCATGTTAAGATATCTCCCTCATCTTGTTTTTGCACGATTAAAAATACTTCCCCATTTTTTTCATGTGAGGGGTATTGTAACTGAGAAGAATAAATAATTGGCAGAGCCAAAAAAAAATATGTTAAACGCCACTCCTTTTAACAGAAGAGCAATTGGTGATTTGCATACAACAAACAAACAAACAAGCACAACACCCAAACACTGAATTGCGCTCATTGCAAAAAAAGCAGGAACCAAAAGCTTTGGGGAAACAAAACGGTGCCCCCCAAGGCGCGCATTTCAGTCCCATCGTCAATTGGATGTACGGATATAAGAGTAAAATGTCCTTGTCTGCAGGATGGCCTCGTTAAGTCGAACATGGACAAGCTGATGTGGTATGCCATGACGTCCCCTGACAAGCTGGACCGCATCGGGGACTACCTCGCGCACAGGCTCTACAGGGACATCAACAGGAGGAAAACAGGTGAGGGAGGGAAGGGAAGGGGAAGGCAGGGGTGGGGGAGAGGGGGGGAGGGAGAAAGGAAGGGAAAGGGAAAAAGGGAGAGGGGGGGGGGGGGGGGGGGGGGGGGGGGGGGGGGGAGAGGGAGAGGGAGAGGGGAGGGGGGAGGGGGAGGGGAGGGAGGGGGGGGGAGGGGGAGAGTGGTGGGAGGGGGAGGGGGGAGAGAGAGGGGGAGAGGGGGAAGAGAGAGAGGGGGAGAGGGGGAAGAGGGGGGGAGAGAGGGGGGAAGAGGGGGAGAGAGAGAGAGAGGAGGGGAGAGGGGGAGGAGAGAGAGGGGGGGGAAGGGGGGGGGAGAAAAAGAGAGAGAGAGAGGGAAAGGGGGGGAGAGAGAGAGAGAGGGAGAGGGGGGGGGAGAAGAGAGAGGGGGAGGGGAGGAGAGAGAAGAGGAGGGTGAGGGGGGGGAGAGAGAGGGGAGAGGGGGAGGGGGGAGGGAGAGAGAGAGGGAGAGGAGGGAGAGGGGAAGGAGAGGAGAGGGAGGAGAGAGAGGGAGGGGAGAAAGGGGGAGAGAGGGAAAGGAGAGGGGGGAGAAGGGGAGGAGGGACGAGGGGGAGAGGGAAAAAGGGGGAGGGAGGGGGAGAGAGAGGGAGAGGGGGGGGGAGAGGGGAAAGGGAGAGAGGGAGGGAGGGGAGGAAAAAAGGAGAGGAAGAGGGGAGGGGGGGAGGGAGAGGGAGAGGGGGGGAGAGGGGAAAAAGGGGGGGGGGGGGGAGAGGGAGGGGAGGGAGAGGGCGATGGAGGGGGGGGGGGAAGGGGAGGGGGGGGGGGAAGGGGGAAGAGGGGGGAGAGGGGGGAGAGAAGGGGGAGGGAGGGAGGGGGGGGGGGGGGGAGAGGGGGAGAGGGAGGGGGAAGAGAGGGAGAGGGAGGGGGGAGAGAGGAAGAGGGGGGGGAGAGAGAGGGGGGGAAAGGAGGGGGGGAGGGGAGAGAGAGGGGGAAGGAGGGGAGGGAAGGAAAAAAGGAGAGGGGGAAAAGGAAAAGGAAGGAAGGGAAAAGGGAGAAGAAAAGGGAAAAGGAGAGGGAGGGCAGAGAGAAAAGGAAGGAGAGGGAGGGAGAGAGAAAAGGAAGGAGAGGGAGGGAGAGAGAAAAGGAAGGAAAGGGGGGGAGAGAGAAAAGGAAGGAGAGGGGGGGGAGAGAAAAAAAAGGAAGGAGGGGGAGGGAGAGAAAAAAGGGAAGGAGAGGGGGGGAGAGAGAAAAGGAAGGAGGGGAGGGAGAGAAAAAAGGGAAAAGGAGAGGGAGGGAGAGAAAAAAGGGAAGGAGAGGGGGGAGAGAGAAAAGGAAGGAGAGGGAGGGAGAGAGAAAAGGAAGGAGAGGGAGGGGAAGAGAGGGAGAAAGAGGGAGAGAGAGGGAGAGGGACAGAGAAAAGAACAAAGTGAAAAAGTGAGGTAGATGATGGTCAGAAACAGGTAGCTGATAATGGAGTCATTGGATAAATAAAAAGATTTCATGGATAAGCATCAGAAATTTGCTAAAAGGTGATGAACCTGTAGATGAGAGATCCATTAATGCCATTTGCATTTAACAGAAACTGAATAATCAGTCAATTTAATGAAGTATTCATGAATGTTCAAATTCTCATGCAGCAATTACAGTAAACTCTTCATCAGAACTTATCTTTTTGTGTGTGTGCATTCATGCATGTGCATGTGTATGTATATGTGTATGAGTGTGTGTGCACATGCGTATGTGCATTTGTCTATGTATGTATGTATGTAGGTATATATGAATGTATGTAATATGCACGTGTGTGGTGGGGACATATTTTAGTTCACATCAGTGAGCCTTCCCCAAGAAAAGACATGAAAAGTGATTTTCAAATTGCGATGCTCCCGTGCTCAACTTTCCCCCTTTCCTTTTCAGGGGTATGTCAAATTCATGGGTGCCCTCGACCAGTGCTTGTGTGTGCCCTGCCCAAAAACCCAACCCCTTTGTCGACTTTTGCAGAGGTGCAGAAGTTTCTGGAATCGACCGGCCCCAAACTGCAGCTGCGGGGCCCCCCCTCGGTGCGTTTTAAAGGGGACGTGGGGCCGAGCGCGTTTGGCCCTTTGGGGCTTACTTTATTCTCGTTTATTTGACTTAGTGTGGGGTTGCTTTTAGGCCCCCAAATATTTTGGGTACTAAATAAGTTGACATTATCATTAAAAAAAAAATTTTTTTATTTTTAAATTGGGCTTTTCTCCCAGAACCCTAAACCTTTCAGTTTTAGAAGTTTTCCCAATATCCGTGAAGACACACCTTCCTACCACCGCCGTTATGACTTCCTGGTGAGCAAGTTCTCGTCCATGTGCTATGCCAGTGAGGACGAAGAGGTCATGCGGAAGCAGCTACGCACAGCTGGCATCAAGGGGCTGCAGGTGGGCTATCCTGCATGGGGCACCTTCTTGTGTGGGCTTTGGAAAACCGTGACATGATAAAAGCATCTTTTTATTGTTGTCGCAGTGAACTCTTATTGTTAAGTTTTTCATCACCCTGTCTTTCCCGCAATCAGGGCGTTGTACGCAAGACTGACTGGGACAACCTTGGCGAGAACATCTGGCTTCCAAACAACTGGAGAAAAGTCCCATCCCCGTACAACATGCAGGGAACAAGGTAGTGCATGGGTTTTGTTCCTCCAAGCTTTGAGGAATTGTTTTTTCATTTTTTAATGAAGTACCAAGTTTACTGTTTTAACATCCATTTCCTGTTTTTTTTCCCAGGAGGGTAGGCCAATTACTTAGGGCCAAAAACCCGTTTTTGAATAGCATTAAGAAGAAACAGAAAAATTAGGGAATTTAGTATTTATAAATAACCCCTTTTTGCCCGGGACCACTATGCAGTCATTTTGGGTTTCATGGGAATTTCCCGGAGAAGGATAATATTTTTTTAATGCAAATTGGAAACCCAAGGGGACTGTTCATTACTAAGCTAAAGCAGCGGGTGTAATATTTTTATTGTGTCAAGGGTAAGCTAGCTGGGAAAACTGCTCAGTTTAGAGGGGCACCTCCTACACTTTGCCGCATTTAGGGGTTTAAAGGTATTAAGGAAAAAAAAAAAAAAAAAATGCCTACAACATTTACAGAAAAAGAGAGCAGGCAGAGGAGGGGTTTTTAACCCACCAAGCCAACCCCCAACAAAAATAAATTTTTTGCGGGAATGACCCAGATCAGGACCCCCAGACAAAAAACCAGAATGAGGGGGAGAAGGGCCACAGAAGGCGGAAATGTGCCTGGGGGGTGGTTTCTCGGGTACTTATGGAAAATACACAACGCATCAAGCCTTTGCTCATGTGGGAGCAGGTTTTTTTTTTTAATTATTTTTGTTATTTTTTTTGTGTTTTTCGTGTGTGTTTGGGGGGGGGAATGTATTTTCCATGACACAATTTATGTTTTCTTGTGACCCCTTTTGTATTTTTTTAGCTTTAAAGAGGGACCCAAATTTTTATTATTATATATTTTTAGTTTCTAAGTAAAGACAACTTAAGGAAATCCCGAGAAATTCAGTAGTAAATTTCATCCAAAAGTTGTACCCCTTTTCCCCGTAATTGGTGGTCCGGTTGCGTCTCTTGAGTGAGGTTTCCCTTCGGATTTATTTCTCTTTGTAATTTTTTGATTTTTTAATGATTTTTTTCTCATAGATTGTTTTTTTATTGTATATTTAAATTTTTGAGGGATTTATTTCCTTTTTTTATTTTCTTGTATAATTTCCCAAAATTTTTTTTTTAGTTTGTTTTATTTTTTTCCGCCACTTTTTTTTCTCTTAAATTTTTAAAAATTTTTCTTTTTTTCATTTGTTTTTTTCCATTTTTTTTTTCGTCCCCCAGCCCTCTGGACTACGAGGGACTGGGGGTCAACAACAGCTTTTCTGTGCAGGTCTTTTAAGATTGTCAGTACTCCATAAAAAGGGTTTTTATATTTCCAAATTACAGCCAGAAAAAAATTGAAAATATAGTAATAAAGCAGGTACTAAAAAAAAAAAAAAAAAGATAACAAAAATACAAAAAAAAAAAAAAAGAAAAAAAAAAATGTTTTAAAGAAGTCTATGAGTCTCCCTTTAACTCTTTGGCGCACGGGAATATCCCCCTTTTGCTTGTGGAAGCAGAGTTACCTTAAAAGTCTAAAAGGGCAACCGCACTGAGGGGAAACACGCAATATCTGTTATAAACGTGTGCTAATGCTTAGTTTTAGTATTTTCAAGAACGTAGGGCTTTTCGACACTGAAAAGAGTTAAAGTATGTATATGGTATTGGAACTTTTTTGTGTATAAGAAGCCCCTTTAAATTTGGTGGCTTTGCAATCGGAGCCTTTTTTTTATATAATTATTTTGTAACCCTCTTTCCTGTACAAGATATATCATGACACCAACCTAGGGTTTTAGAGACTTGTATTTCTTCCTGTCATCTTGTTCTAAACTAAAACGGAGAAACCTGCAATGTTTAGACAGTTGAGAAGGAAACAGCTACAGTATTGATGCAATTTAAACACCAACTCCCCAGCACTTTGGATTACACTTGATCAGATATATTATCACATTCATTATCAAAATCCTAACATTACACCTACCTTTCCAAAAACACATCTTTTTGAGAGACTAGCATAGTCATTGTTCCATCTATCCCCCCATAGGCTCAGTACAGCATCACAGTGATAGAGCTCCTCATGGCCCACCTCAATGAGAAGAGCAGCGAACCAGCGCAGATAAGGACAGGCATCGCAGACGTGCTTTCCAAGGTGATTCCAATTGCTGCGGGAGAATGCATAGGTAAGAGGCAGAGGGAAGCAAGTTGGGGGTCCCATAGGTGTGACTTATTTATTTTGTATTATTATTTTTTTGAAGAAATGAAACACAAGTGAATTAAAAATAGAACTGAAAGACGATAGCTTTATTTTGTAAATTTTTTCACAGTACACGTACAAAGCATGTGGTTTACCAACACTTCTATGCCCAGCTTACTAAAACCTCTAATCCTCGCTCCTTCCTCTTTCCCGCACCTCTCCTCTCCTTCCCCACTGGACAGGCCCTTCGGTCATTGAGATCATCAACTCCCTACTGGAGCACATCCGTTCCTCGGTGGTGGGTGGAGTGAGTGGAAAGGAGAGCTCAGCTGAGAAGATGTACCAGGAGACGTTAATCCATGCCCTAGGAGAATACGCCAACCACCTGCCTGACTATCAGAAGATCGACTCCATGGTCTTCATCCTGAATAAGGTAGGAGAGTGGGTCTAGGCAGGTGGAGGTTGTGGAATGCACTCAAGCGATGGCAGAAGATGCCAGACTCATTTGGTTGTGGGAATGGGTGAATGGGGGACAGAGAGGTATGAGTAGAAGTGGATGGATCAAGGGGTATGGGTATGTAGTCTTTTGGTATTTTGGTATATGTGGGTAGTGAATAGATGATAGAATGGTATGGGTCTATGGATAGAGTGGTACGGGTATATGGTTAGAGATGTAATGGTATGTGCATAAAGAGGTATGGTTATGCATGTAGAGACATATGGAATGTAGTAAGAGTGGATTTACCAATGTAAATCGGCTAATTGTTTCTTTATTGATTTTTTGCTTCAGGTGCCGGGCAGTGACCGAGTGGACGATGGAGGTTCTCAGCGACCCGAGGCAGAGGTCAAACTTCAGCATCTGCTCCTCAAGTCACTTCTCAAGGTCAGGCTTGCCTTCTGAAAGTTGATCTTCTTTTTCTTTTTCTTTCTCATCGTTTTCTTCTTCTTCTTCTTCCTCTTATTCATCATCTTCATCTTCATTTTCTTTTTTCTACTTCTTCCTTGCCTTCCTCTTTTCCAATTTCTCCAAATTCTAATTCTGTATAGATTCTCTATTTTGTTGACCTTCTGACACATGCTTGATAACTGCAGAGGGACTGTTGCCTTCCTACCCTGCACACTCTGCTGATCTGACTGTAGCTTCACGTCTCTCTAGGTGGGAACCAAGTACACGACGGTGCAGTACTCAACCACCTTTGCACAGTCCTTCCTGGTTCGTCTCATGCGCCTCTCCGTCTCGAGTGACGCTGAGGTCCGTCTCACGGTGCAGCAAATTCTCCACACACTCATTGACCGCCACCAGAACATCGAGAAGCTTGCCAAACCAACGTAAGATATTTGCACATGGTGGCTGGTGAGGTGCTGTTGGCTGGGCTGATTTTAAAGATTTTTTTTTTTTGCTGTAAGGATTTGCTATTTGCTTTTTAGTTTGTCAAATTTATTTATGTGAGGATTTTTTGTTTATGTCAGATAAACATTTTTGAAGGGGTGATATCTGATTTTAGTTGATTGCAACCTAATCTCATTCA